>NC_091298.1:27301962-27349462 GCF_038502225.1 Cherax quadricarinatus
GGATGTTGGATGTCCTGTAGGGCCAATACCGTGTTTGGGGAATGGAATGTCTACCAATTTGTTCCAAGGAACTGGAGAATGAACTCCATGGATCAGGAGCCCTTCACCTTCATCAATGTACCCTTCACTTCCTTGAAAAGTAATACACCAAGTTTACCTCACCTTCCATGATACTGGTGTGAGGTGTACCGTGAGGAACTGACAGGCCACACGTACCTGTAAGAGCAAGGAGAGAGCTGTTAGTTCATTGTTTACTGTTCCATCTGGTCAAGGTTTTATTTAAAAGCAAAGTGCTTACGTAATTATATAAAGGAAACTAACAAAAGCACATTTACAACACTGATTAAAGTTATGTTCAGAGAGTTACCTTGTCACAAAGGATGAGTTAGTGTGCATCATATTAACTCATAACAGAGGTATCCTTTGCCTGTATTTTCGTTAGATCTTGATTAAGCAGCTTCCACCTTACCTGCAACTACAATCTGCTCAGTATTTGTCACATGACTGCAAGGTTTCACCTGTATGAAACCTCAATTAAGAGAAACCCGATTCTTTTTGCAGTACGAGTCTTTTGAACATATGTGGCAACGTATATATATTTTTAAAGTAAACTAATATTTTGTTGGCAATAATCATTAAAATACTAGTTGTGCAAGAAAGGTATAAAATACAGACAATATGAAAGTTAAGACACATGCACAACTTGTCAGACACTGCAACATCATGGAATCTTGGTTCAGAGGACATTTACAAGACCTTCTTCACGGCTGCTGCAACTAACCCATCTCTTTGGGAAGGACCTACTTCCACTGGGGAATCCCGCCTACCAGTTACTATGCCCTCGTCTGCTGCCCGTCCCTATCCACTGACGCCTATATAACCGCCAGTCTTCTTGCCTTTGCTCCAGATTCTCCTCCACCACGATGCTGTGAACACTAACTCCAAGGCTGAGGGACTGATTACCTCATCTTTTGTATATAGTTCTACTGTCTTCCTATTATGTCCTAGAATCTGTATTGATAAAGCCACTGGATGGCGAAACGTCTACAATAAAGATATCCAGATGTTGCACATGTGTCTTAACTTTCATTAAAATACTAAATGAAATTAAATCTCTAATGGCTACTGTACTGAATGCTCAGCTCTGCCAGTAACGAACCAAAGGAGCATATATGTAACATGTCCTTGGCATTGCTATTATTAATTTCGTTAGGGAGCGTTAAACTCGTAGTGGAAGTGGAAGGTAAGCAGATTCCAAGAAAAGGGAAGGTTGACCTAATTCTTTGGAACACGAGCCTTTCACCGGCATCGAAGCACATCCCTTGAATGATGAGCCAGGCCTCAGTGGTGCCTGGTGACCAGTCCCAGGCCTCAGTGGTGCCTGGTGACCAGTCCCAGGCCTCAGTGGTGCCTGGTGACCAGTCCCAGGCCTCAGTGGTGCCTGGTGACCAGTCCCAGGCCTCAGTGGTGCCTGGTGACCAGTCCCAGGCCTCAGTGGTGCCTGGTGACCAGTCCCAGGCCTCAGTGGTGCCTGGTGACCAGTCCCAGGCCTCAGTGGTGCCTGGTGACCACTCCCAGGCCTCAGTGGTGCCTGGTGACCACTCCCAGGCCTCAGTGGTGCCTGGTGACCACTCCCAGGCCTCAGTGGTGCCTGGTGACCACTCCCAGGCCTCAGTGGTGCCTGGTGACCACTCCCAGGCCTCAGTGGTGCCTGGTGACCAGTCCCAGGCCTCAGTGGTGCCTGGTGACCAGTCCCAGGCCTCAGTGGTGCCTGGTGACCAGTCCCAGGCCTCAGTGGTGCCTGGTGACCAGTCCCAGGCCTCAGTGGTGCCTGGTGACCAGTCCCAGGCCTCAGTGGTGCCTGGTGACCAGTCCCAGGCCTCAGTGGTGCCTGGTGACCAGTCCCAGGCCTCAGTGGTGCCTGGTGACCAGTCCCAGGCCTCAGTGGTGCCTGGTGACCAGTCCCAGGCCTCAGTGGTGCCTGGTGACCAGTCCCAGGCCTCAGTGGTGCCTGGTGACCAGTCCCAGGCCTCAGTGGTGCCTGGTGACCAGTCCCAGGCCTCAGTGGTGCCTGGTGACCAGTCCCAGGCCTCAGTGGTGCCTGGTGACCAGTCCCAGGCCTCAGTGGTGCCTGGTGACCAGTCCCAGGCCTCAGTGGTGCCTGGTGACCAGTCCCAGGCCTCAGTGGTGCCTGGTGACCAGTCCCAGGCCTCAGTGGTGCCTGGTGACCAGTCCCAGGCCTCAGTGGTGCCTGGTGACCAGTCCCAGGCCTCAGTGGTGCCTGGTGACCAGTCCCAGGCCTCAGTGGTGCCTGGTGACCAGTCCCAGGCCTCAGTGGTGCCTGGTGACCAGTCCCAGGCCTCAGTGGTGCCTGGTGACCAGTCCCAGGCCTCAGTGGTGCCTGGTGACCAGTCCCAGGCCTCAGTGGTGCCTGGTGACCAGTCCCAGGCCTCAGTGGTGCCTGGTGACCAGTCCCAGGCCTCAGTGGTGCCTGGTGACCAGTCCCAGGCCTCAGTGGTGCCTGGTGACCAGTCCCAGGCCTCAGTGGTGCCTGGTGACCAGTCCCAGGCCTCAGTGGTGCCTGGTGACCAGTCCCAGGCCTCAGTGGTGCCTGGTGACCAGTCCCAGGCCTCAGTGGTGCCTGGTGACCAGTCCCAGGCCTCAGTGGTGCCTGGTGACCAGTCCCAGGCCTCAGTGGTGCCTGGTGACCAGTCCCAGGCCTCAGTGGTGCCTGGTGACCAGTCCCAGGCCTCAGTGGTGCCTGGTGACCAGTCCCAGGCCTCAGTGGTGCCTGGTGACCAGTCCCAGGCCTCAGTGGTGCCTGGTGACCAGTCCCAGGCCTCAGTGGTGCCTGGTGACCAGTCCCAGGCCTCAGTGGTGCCTGGTGACCAGTCCCAGGCCTCAGTGGTGCCTGGTGACCAGTCCCAGGCCTCAGTGGTGCCTGGTGACCAGTCCCAGGCCTCAGTGGTGCCTGGTGACCAGTCCCAGGCCTCAGTGGTGCCTGGTGACCAGTCCCAGGCCTCAGTGGTGCCTGGTGACCAGTCCCAGGCCTCAGTGGTGCCTGGTGACCAGTCCCAGGCCTCAGTGGTGCCTGGTGACCAGTCCCAGGCGTCAGTGGTACCTGGTGACCAGTCCCAGGCGTCAGTGGTACCTGGTGACCAGTCCCAGGCATCAGTAGTACCTGTGACCAGTCCCAGGCATCAGTAGTACCTGGTGACCAGTCCCAGGCATCAGTGGTGCCTGGTGACCACTCCCAGGCCTCAGTGGTGCCTGGTGACCACTCCCAGGCCTCAGTGGTGCCTGGTGACCACTCCCAGGCCTCAGTGGTGCCTGGTGACCACTCCCAGGCCTCAGTGGTGCCTGGTGACCAGTCCCAGGCCTCAGTGGTGCCTGGTGACCAGTCCCAGGCCTCAGTGGTGCCTGGTGATCAGTCCCAGGCATCAGTAGTACCTGGTGATCAGTCCCAGGCATCAGTAGTACCTGGTGATCAGTCCCAGGCATCAGTAGTACCTGGTGATCAGTCCCAGGCATCAGTAGTACCTGGTGATCAGTCCCAGGCATCAGTAGTACCTGGTGATCAGTCCCAGGCATCACCGAAACGTTTGTAATATTTCTCTCATTGATACTTTGCAAACTATTTTCATTCTTTCTGGAAGGTGATGATGTCGGCTGCCTTCCTTCGTCATCACAATGCAGATGACCCTCCAAACAGCAGCAAACCTTTGAATACAGGTACTCTACTTCCCACCTCCTGGACGATTATTATGTAATGGATTATGGTACAACAGCTTATGTTGGGCGAGCGGAAGTAGAAGGAGAAGAAACATGAAAAATGAAATTACATGATCGGAGATTGAATAATGCGTGTGTAAATTGTCCTTGATGGCCATGATGATTTTTTTCCAAAATAATTGATATTTGGCAGACTAAATTTAATCGAAACATTTCCTTTAAAAAATTTTAGGAAGTGATAAATTACTTTCCGACTTCAAAATGTTTAAGATCAAAAGATTTATATATAGCCGTGTTTTCTTAATTTACTTTCGCACACTTCCTTTATGTTTGTATTTCATAAAAAGTCACGATAACTGTCTTTTGTCCTAATATATCCTACTCAGTAAGGGGCGATTCATAACTACTTGTATAGTATTTATGCAAAAAGTATTTAGGATAAGTCTATATAATTTGGAAGGTCAATGATGTATTATATAACTGAACTCGCCCAAAAATGGAGACTGACTTTGCTTTGCAGTTCACGTGGGAACAAATAAGTATTCTGTCTCAAATCAGCCCACTCGACGCTGCCTTTGTAGTTAATTTCTTGCTAATACATTTAACCCTTAAACTGTCCAAACGTTGACCTACGTTTTTTCAACATTTGAAAGCATGTAAAAAAAATGTATTTTTTTTTTTTTTACATTTGAAAACGTGTAAAAAAACTTTGATCTGCGTTTTTTTTGTTATATTTGAAAATGTGTAAAAAACTGAGATCTACTGTTGGAGCACTACGCATGTGAACATAGATCTGTTTGGACAGTTTAAGGGTTAAACACTGTCTCTGTTAGACATTATGTATAATTTTCCCTAATAGATTCAGGACTTAAGAATATATAACACAAGGTACAGCAATAACAATACTTACAAAATCTGTGCAAAATGCATAGTGTCAAGCACATCTCCAGAACAAGTCAATAATTTCACTTAAAAAAATTAATGAAGTCAAACGTAGAATTAAAAAAAAAATCAAATCATTATTTGACTTCATTAGGACATCCTAAGTTAAAGCTACATAATAAAGTCTGTGCACTCAAAACTTCGATATGCCCTCAAGACCATACCTAAAACCTAAATTAAATTAAGGTTAATTCCTTGCTAACTTAAACGTAAACTCTGGTCAGTCTTATTATCACAGAAATTGGGAAACCTGCAATATTAGTTATGCGATAATTTTCGAGTACCTAATCCGGTTGTCTTCAGTCCTTCAACTCTGATAACTTGAAAATAAAACTTGTGAGCAGGATCAAACTTAACATCACCTTTTCCCCTTAACTATTGTCCAACAGCCATATCAGAGAACCATAGAAGGCACCTTCAACAGTAACAGTCTGACTGTTATGTCTACCAGGCTCGGTGGCTGCCAGTTTTCTATTCGCGGCACAACACTTCATTGCTTTCATCTTGTATTTAAATTATTTCCTCTTTTTTTAATGACTGATTGTAATTTATGGAGAGAAAAAAAACCTAGTCTAACCTAACCCAGAAACTCTAAAAACCGCTTCTATTATCCGCATAGATGCTTATGGATTGATTTATCTCTACTCTTTCTAAACCGGTTGACGCAGCAAGATGTTTCAACGAAGAAAATGATGGTCAATTTACACGAATTAAATCCCATCAGACAAGCGCATACCAGGGTTAACGAATACAGATTACGTCACACGAACATACATACCTTCAAACTGTTAATGTCTCTTTATATGAGTAACAGCCACACAACAGCAAGGATCACTTCACAAGAATCATTTCACAAATATACGAACCACTTTACAAGGATATGGATCACTTTACAAGGATATGGATCACTTCACATGGATACGGATCACTTCACACGGATACGGATCACTTCACACGGATACGGATCACTTCACAAGGAATACGGATCACTTCACAAGGATACGGATCACTTCACAAGGATACGGATCACTTCACAAGGATACGGATCACTACACAAGGATACGGATCACTTCACAAGAATACGGATCACTTCACAAGAATACGGATCACTTCACAAGGATACGGATCACTTCACAAGGATACGGATCACTTCACAAGGATACGGATCACTTCACAAGGATACGGATCACTTCACAAGGATACGGATCACTTCACAAGGAATACGAATCACTTCACAAGGAATACGGATCACTTCACAAGGAATACGGATCACTTCACAAGGAATACGGATCACTTCACAAGGAATACGCATCACTTCGAAGGAATACAGATCACTTCGAAGGAATACGGATCACTTCGAAGGAATACGGATCACTTCAAAGGAATACGGATCACTTCAAAGGAATACGGATCACTTCAAAGGAATACGGGTCACTTCAAATGAATCATTTCACAAATATACGAATCACTTCACAAGGATGCGGATCACTTCACAAGGATACGTATCACTTTAGAAGGATACGGATCACTTTACAAGGATACGGATCACTTTACAAGGATACGAATCACTTTACAAGGATACGAATCACTTTACAAGGATACGAATCACTTTACAAGGATACGGATCATTTCATACTGATACGGACCACTTCACAAGGATACGTATCACTTTAGAAGGATACGGATCACTTTACAAGGATACGAATCACTTTACAAGGATACGAATCACTTTACAAGGATACGAATCACTTTACAAGGATACGAATCACTTTACAAGGATACGGATCACTTTACAAGGATACGGATCACTTTACAAGGATACGGATCACTTTACAAGGATATGGATCAATTTACATGGAGGCGGGTCACTTTACAAGGAAATGGATCACTTCACGACAAACACACGTCGTTACTCGCCAATAGATCTCTTCATTACACACCCAACCACTACCAACACCATCGAGTAACTGAGCAGAGACGGTCCAAAATATAACTGCTGTGGTGTGACCGAACACTCTCTAAGAAACCCGAGACTTGCTTCATTCCTCCTGGGGCGAGCTTCTTGTTTTGACTCAACTTATGTTGCTACTCACACTTCGTTCATATACCTGTTAAACTTGTGTAGTTGGCAATGTATCTGAAATATAATTCCTGAGCATATTGTATTATAATGTTAAGCTGTCACTCGAAGAAACGATAATACTGAACGAATCTCTGCCATTATTCTAGTGATCACTGAACAATTATACTCAACTGTCCAAGAGTCTCTTTTGTTTCTCTTCCTCCCCCCCCCTTCCTGGGACTACACATGTGCCGCCACATTGGCAGACACCTACTTGCCATACTCCCAAGTGGAAGGGAGTGGAGCTGCCAGCCACAGGGAGACCCAGAAGATCCGCAAATATGAAGACCTTCCTCCTTGCTATAACTTCATCCCAATAGGGTCGGAGACCCTTGGGATGAAGTTCCTAATAGAGCTGGGTGAAAAGCTCATCATAGAAACCAAGGACCACAGGGCGACCAGCTTCCTCTTTCAGAGACTCAGTGTTGCGATCCAGAGAGGAAATGCCGGCAGCATTCTGGGCACTCGGCCCACCGACGGGGAGCTGGACGAAGTATTCGAGATGTAGCTCTGAGTTACCTATGTTGTTTTACTTTCTATCGTATTTTTGTGAATGTTTTGTCTATATATATATATATATATATATATATATATATATATATATATATATATATATATATATATATATATATATATATATTCTTTCAACGCACTGGCCGTATCCCACCGAGGCAGGGTGGCCCAAAAAGAAAAACTAAAGTTTCTCTTTTTAAATTTAGTAATTTATACAGGAGAAGGGGTTACTAGCCCCTTGCTCCCGGCATTTTAGTCGCCTCTTACAACACGCATAGCTTACGGAGGAAGAATTCTGTTCCACTTCCCCATGGAGATAAGATGAAATAAACAAGAACAAGAACTAGTAAGAAAATAGAAGAAAACCCAAAGGGGTGTGTATATATATGCTTGTACATGTATGTGTAGCGTGACTTAAGTGTAAGTAGAATTAGCAAGATGTACCTGAAACCTTGCATGTTCATGAGACAGAAAATGGACACCAGCAATCCTAACATCATGTAAAACAATTACAGGCTTTCGTTTCACACTCACTTGGCGGGATGGTAGTACCTCCCTGGGTGGTTGCTGTCTACCAACCTACTCCTGTATTCTATAAGCTCAGCCCCCTCTACCTCAATGCATGCAAAAGAAAGAGGTCAGTGATCCCATTATAATGAAACAAAATATAGAAATACGTATGCATGTTATGTAGTGGCAGAGGAACTGCAGCTCAACTCCCTCGAGAGATCTAGGAGCAATAATTACACCCTCCCAAGTCGGCCAGGAGCTTGAGATCTACATCATTAACAGGCCTTAGAGCCTAGACTTAGCCCAGTCAAACACTATAAATATTTGTATTTACAAGTAAGAAATCTTGTTTAAGAAATATTTAATTCTTCGTGACATTAAAAGTTGAGTTTTAACTAGTTTTCAGTTTTCTCGCAGATGTTTTCGGTTTTTATGATTTACAATCCAGTAAGAACTTTTACAGTACAAAATGAACGATACCTGCCTCTGTATATTATACCAGTATTGAAAATTTGAAATCGAACGTAAGATACTTTCACAATCATCATACAATAGCCATAGATAAAAAAAAATCACTGCTTCCCTATTTTCATGACTTTTTGTTTTACAAAAAAAAAATGTAGTGCATTACAAAAATGTATAATTTTTGTATAATTTTGTATAATTGTTTCCCCCAACACAAAATACTGAAAAAAATTCACAAAATTTCCAATATACATTATTTTGTCCTGATACTCAGCACACTGTAGTTCCTGATTACTTCCTCCTCATTCCCATCATCTATGTAACCATTAAACGGCAATAATTAAAGTGGACTTCGAAGATGTCTCATCCATCTGCTTCCCACCTCTCTTATAGCCCCTAACTTTACTCTGATATTGTTATGCAGTCCATTCTTCTTAAGTCTTTAATGACCTACCCACTATACCCGTAGCTGGAATTTATTGGTCATCGACCCACATAGCCTTTACGCTACATTTCCCTCTATTAAATCATCTTTAGAAATCATACAGCAGAATATTAAAGGACACAGAGGAAACAAGCAAGAGCCTCAGGTGTTGATCTAGTTTACTTTTGCATTTGTTTCTGTGACACTAAACTTCACAGGTGCAGGTGGTCTTCCTTTCTCTGGCTATGTTCTTTCTTAATTGTTCTTCCACACTCTATTGCCTCATACAATGAAAGTGCACATCTTCTGCAAACTGATGTTTTATTGATTTGTTCCTTTATTCTGTAGGTTACTTATAATCACTTTCTGGTTGCTGGCCTGACTGCTCAGGTTGTTAGTGCCCACCACCCACAGACAAAAGTATGCACCTTAGCCTGGCAGTGCTCCTTTTCTTCTTACACATACCCCACTTCTACCTCTACGACTACCACTCCTTTACTACTATTACTGTTTCTACCTTCTACTAATTACTATTACTACAACTACTACTATTGCACCCCTTCACTCCCATACCTCTTTTGGCAAAAACTATTACCCCTACTTTCTAATACCACTACTACTTCCTCTACCAGCATTACTATTACCCCTATTTCTTTTTTCCTCCTCTCTTTCTCCCATCCCTGTCCTTCTCGCCTATATATACTGGCTTAAGAAAAGGCCTCAGCAGTGGGCAAACTGTTAAAAATGTGTCTGACAATCAGTGGCTTCCTGCAAGCTACACAAAGATGAGCTAACAGTTAGCTGTGGGTGAGATGTGTGTGATAAATTTCCAGTTGACGGAGATTCGTTTCAAACTGACGATTCTTCTTGAAGAAATGTGGCTAAACAGGTCATCTGACTGAGGCCTTCCACTTCTTTAAAAATCTGAGAACATCAGTTGATGTTGGTATGATTTTTATTACAACCTACATAATGAGTATGTAGTCCATAATATAGCCATCAAATTAATTTTTTATGAGACATTGTTAAGAACTGTACAATAAGATGTATTTAATCTCTATGGTATAGATACTTCCTCAGTGTTAGACTCATAGTTACTAATATTCTATAACCACTGAATATAGTTATCTTCCACTGAACTGCATTATGTTTATTTGTTTTTCATGTACTCTATAAATCTGTCATTTGTTGTGGTTCATATGGCAGGTCTTTTATATCACAGCTGGGAAAGTAGTCAGGGTTTAAAATATTTTAGAAATTCAAGTGAGAGAAAACTTAAACAAGTTATAAGTTTAATACATATATTTGGCAGAAATAATATACAATATATGACTATGACTTGATATGAAAAGCTACACAGCGCACTAATGTACATACTTTAAACCCAGAATAATATACAGCCCATGCATACTGAAGATTATAGCTCTGAAGACTATCTTATTAGATAGGGAAGAAATGAATATAATACAGTTAGAGTCAAAATCACAGCACTCTTATCACTTAATGCACTAGATGCTCCATCTGTCTCATCTACTAATTCATTCTCATTTTCATTTTCTTTGGAACTTGGGTTTATAGACCCATCTTCTTCATCGGTATCACTTTTGACTATATCAACTTCCTCTTCTTCAGTAACTTTTTCAATCACCAAAATTGTCCTTTCAATATAGTTGGTAACACACTCTTCCAGGATTTTCAGTGGTCCTGTACAGCGAAGTATTACGTCATGGAACTCTGGCAGCTGGAACAATCCACCAAGAGCATTCTGAGCTTTTTGTCTCAGCTCTTTTATTTTTATTTCACCAATCTTGTAGGAACAGGCTTGTCCTGGCCATGTGATGTAGCGGTTAACTTCAATCTGAAAAACAAAAGTTATATGAGTATTTCTGTTTTTATGTACAAGTTTGTTTGCTTAGAGGCAACACTTTTCTGGGGGTATGTTGAGAACTTTTATTATTAAATGCAATGAGAGCTGAGATGTGATGCAACTTCTTTCTGTATCCAGGTTCTGGTGAACCGCTACTAACAACAGGTTATCTGGATGTCTCCAAGCTCACCAGTTTTAGGGCCTCTTGACCGTTTTCGTGTGGTTACCTATGACGATTTGCAAATGTAAACATAACTGTAATGCCTCCTTCCGCCTTTGAACACCATGGATTAAGGAGGAAGAGCCAAACCCATAGGGGTTATACAGCGTTTGGGGAAAGGGAAGGCAATCAGGTTCCATCTTACGAAGGAAAGGCTCCTTGGATCAAGAGTTCTTGATGAGCATTAAGGAAACTGCTTCAACAAAAACCCGAGAGAAAGTTTATGACGGTCCATCCTGGATCATTGTCAAGTCACAACTGTAGTTGTGGGTTGTTGGTGAACCGCTCTAGCAATTCACCAACAACTTTTTATTCTTCATCAAGGAACTTCTTTTGAGGGTAGACGGAAAAATAAAAAGTCCTTAGCATATGTCCACAGGAAATTTCGACCAGTCTACCACATGCTGAACAACGGCGTCGAAGAGTACAAACATTTACATATCCCTAGAACATTACTCTCCACAAATATTTACAACTTACAAGACGGTATGGGAAACAAGTTGGCTTCTCAAAGTTTGAGAAGGCAACTTATTATTATTTTATTATTAAATTATTATCATCATCATATTGGTTGAGATATAAGTAAAGGGAGAGTAACCCATGTGTCACTCGTGTCATGTAACATTCACAACTGAACATATCTTGGTGAAATGTCAGTCATACCACCTCTTGGATATCTTAAAATAACTTATTCCTAATCATTAATTAAAATGTACTCAGCTTTATTAGAGAGTGACACTTTCTCTGAATGCTATATATTGCTACTTATTAGACATAATTTTACATGTAATTCATGTCTGTTTATGCACTCATTGATTGTGTTCTCCACAACTATATAATGAGACTAACATATCTGAAACTCCTTTGCTGAAATGCTGGCAAAAGTACTACATAATATATCATTAAATGAGTACAGTATTTTTCATTTACATTACCACTGTTGTTCTATGTTGATACATAATCTTCCTAAAGTTAATGTCTGTAGTTCTTTCCCTTCCCTCATCTTTATATTCCCTTTCCTTCATTCACCTCTATTATTTCTTCAGACATTGCTGTGTGGTCTAAGAGGAAAGCAACAGCCCGCTCGCGTGACCAGCCCAAGGCGTGCATCCCTGTGTCTACCACGAGACGGCTGGCTCGCAGTAGTTCATAGGAGTGCCTCCCTAGCCTGAATAAGGAAAAACAACATTTGAATTATTAAGAGTATAAATAAGCTACCATAGATTTGTTATCTTGGTTTGTTTTTTGCTTTCAAGCTCAAAAATAAGAGGTAATTGCCAAATGCAGCAATGTAAATAGCATTATTTATATAAACCATTTCTCGAATTAAAAACTGCATTTTAAAAATGCAAAAAGTAAAGTAAAATAAAATAAAAAATATCAGGAGATGAAGTTTTACCCTAAGATTAATATTTATATAAAGTTAAAAATCTTCTACTTTCTTTCAACAAACCGGCTGCATCCCACCAAAGCAGGGTGGCCTAAAAAGAAAAAAACAAAAGTTTCTCTTTTTAACTTTAGTAATGTATACAGGAGAAGAGGTTACCAGCCCCTTGCTCCTGGTATATCAATCGCTTCTTACGACACGCATGGCTTAAAGAGGAAGAATTGTGTTCCACTTCCCCATGGAGATAGCAGGAAATGAACAAGAACTAGAAAGAAAATAGAAGAAACCCCAGAGGGGTGTGTATATATATGCTTGTACATGCACATATAATGTGACCTACGTGTAAGTAGAAGTAGCAAGACGTACCTGAAATCTTGCATGTTTATGAGACAGAAAAAAGACACCAGCAATTCTATCATCATGTAAAACAATTACAGGCTTCCGTTTTACACTCACTTGGCAGGACGGTAGTACCTCCCTGGGTGGTTGCTGTCCACCAACCTACTACCTAGGAAAGTTAAAATATAGAATTATATTCCAACAAGAGGTAAATATGCTAAAGCGTAAAAATGAAATAATTACCTCTGATAAGGGTCCTCGTACAAACCCAACTCTTCTCCAAGAAACTCAGAGTACAGCCCCCAGCCTTCAGAGAACACAGAGTGAAGTGGAAACTTTGATGGTGCATCAGTTCTCCTGGTGAAATCAACAAATTTCCGAAAATTTGGGGTAGAGGGGTTCATCCACATGTAGAGGCCGTGGAGATGGTGGCCTGGCACTGTTTCATGCAGGGACAAGGCCATGACCTCATATTTCCTACTAGAAACGGGAAAAAAGAAAATAATAATTATATTTACAAAAAACAAAAACAAAAATAAATTGTAAGTATCATACAGCACTAAACTGAAGAGATGAAAGAGATATTGGAGGAGGTGTGGTATAGTAATGTCTTCAGGGAAGGACATTGGTAAAAAAATAAAAGAGGAAGTCACAACTGATATTGCAAACTGGTATTAAGAACTCGCAGAGTGAATCTGCATTGAAGTTGAAATCGTCAGAAAGAAATGCTGACAAAACAAGCACGTCAAGGCACTGGGGAAGGCATCTGAAATGAAGATAGCATAGTCTCTAGAGTAGAACACATCATATGCACGAGAAATGCACTCTCACTATAGGTGGCATTAGGCGAAAGGGTGGAAAGTTTGTTTAAAAATCATAACTAGAGCTAGGAAAGCCACAAATACGGCAAAGCTTAGACTGGTGGAAACAAGAAAATCGGAGGATCAGTAGCTGAAGCTCTTCCTTCCTGCCTCTGCAACCACGAATGCTAAATTGTAAACCTTACATAAATAATATATTGTAAATCAGAAAGTTAGAGAACAACTTTGGACAGCAGTGTTAAAAAGATCAAGAACCTACGAATGTAAGGATGCTATAAGGTATGCTATAAGGCTATGAAGAGAAGATATGAGACGTTATTGAGGGGGAAAGGGGAAGAAGGGGTAGAGGGAAAAGTCAAACCAGACACAGTAAGATGAGACTTCTTCAAGCATCACTTTCTAATAAGGAGTTTGATGGTTATCCTGCATCATCAAGTACCTTGCCACACTTGAAGTTTCTCGGTCGTGGATCTGAACCTGAGGTGCAGACAGGGTTATGTAGTGTGCCAAATGCTCTGAACCTTCATCAATTCTGACCATAGAGGAGAACTGGAGACATTTACGTGGAGATGGGAGAAGGGAGATATTATGACAGGGTTCAGCTCGAGTGAATATGTTGGGAACTGAGGAGAGGGAGGAGGTAAGGAAGTTGGACAAGAGGGAGGAGCTGAAAAGGAAGAAGACTGAGAGGAGACCGAGGCAAGAAAGGGAGACAGAGGATAAACCTCCAACTCAACTTTTATCATTTAAGGAGAATAGGCGATTGAGCAAACTGCAGGGAAAACAGGAAACTAAGGAGACGGGTTAATTGATGAGAGTACAGGAGGGAGAAGCACAGGCAGAGGGGTAAGGGGTCTTGGCAGAAAGTATTTCAAATTTGTTGCACATATATTGTTAATGGCAGGCATTCAGTATGCTGAAGACGGGTAACACGCTTTCTTCATCAGAAAGCAAATTACACAATACTTAAAAAGAAATGGCATGAACGGAAATAAAAATAAGCCTCAGAATTGTTTGTTAGAAGAGATATTGTGAGTAGGGATGAAACAAGTAAGGCATTCGATTCATGACCGACAATACCTTGCAAGGTAACTAAAATTAAAGCATTGACGACACCTTGAGGGAAGCTCGAGGCTGTAAAACATGAGTTTGGCGACGTTGCTCGGCAATTTATGTTGGTTAAGAGAAGGGCGAATGAAAGGATCAAATCTGACAATGGGCACATGTTTCAGTAAGAGCTCATTGTTGAAATCACTTATGTAATCAGCAAAAAAACTTGAATGTATAATTAAATGAAGAAGGTTTTCAGTAAGGTTTGAAAAAATGTTCAGAAATACTGATCGCACCATTAATCTAGTCTCTGTCACCGAGGAGAAAAAGTGATAGGCTTAAGTTGTATATGTCCATGAGACTCATTGTGCTACAAAACGTAATCCGTGGAGACACTGTAGCCTACACATCTCAGAGGGTTAGTAAAATGCATTCAGTATTTTCTGAAGCCAGTATTTCCTAACCGGTACTGTGATTAATTATCTCCACTTGTTAAGGAAGCATCTTTCCCTCTCCAGCTTGTAACCTCTCTCTCTTTTTCTCGTAATGGTATGAGTAAGTGCCTCCTCATTTATATTGTGTAGAAACTTAACTTACATACAAGGAAGTACACAGTGACTAAAACAGATGCAGCTGGATACCGCTCATTAACACCAAAGGATTGGTTATCACACCATTTGAAAGTGTTCCTAGTAACTTCAGATGTCGATTGTTTCCTTAATTTTGTAACATGTTATACTTGAGTTTTCAGAGCTTATTTATGTAAATTTTGGATCAAGAGGACAAGAGTTTCATTTTACATCTAGAGACTTACTATATAAAATCCTAAAATGCAAAGATACAATATTGTTAATTATTATTATTATAAAATGCCGGGAGCAAGGGGCCAGTAACTTCTCTTGTATAAATTACTAAATGTAAAAAGAAAAACTTTATGAAAGTGTTTTTTTCTTTTTCGGGTCACCCTGCCTCAGTAGGAGACAGCCAGTGTGTTGAAACAAATTATTATTATTATTATTATTATTATTATTATTATTATTATTATTATTATTATTTATTATTATTATTATTATTTTTATTATTTGTGGAAAATACTGTATATTTTCCGAAAATACAGTGTATTCTGTATGTAAATTGATGGAATATATTGTAGGTAATAAAAATTAATTTGTAAATAAATAAAGAACCAGCGAAATGGGTGAGCGTCGCTAGGGAAGAGACGCCATTGTTTTGAATGGGGTAAAGGAACACTAGTGAAATGTGCATAAATTTCGTCGCTCTGGAAGTTAAATTGTGGTTGAAACTTCCCAAATAGGAGCCAAAATTATTGGAATTGCAGTCCTGCAGAACGTGAGAATTAGGCGACTGGACAGGACTCCATAATTAGATGGAAGCAGGATATTACCACAGCTGAGTGATGTCTATTTATGTTGAAATTCTGGCCAGTATTTTCTTCGTATTTTAGGCAGGGGGTTTTGTGTATGACACACCATAATCTCCAGACTAATTGGTGAGTGGTATTAAGATAAATTCTCCTTCAATGTATATGTATTCATTTTTTAAATTTAATATACAGTCCACATATTTATATTAATGTTTTACCAGAATTCCTGGTGATGTATATTTCATTTGAAATTAATATAGGTCCAGAGTGACTTGTGGAGATATAGATTGTAGTAGGTATCGAAGGGGAACATTTTTGCGACCTAGGTGTCCTAAAATTCCTACTTGTCTCTGTAACCTTGATAAAGAATAATTATCTTTGTTACCATTTACTGGTATGTATCGTATGAGTTGCATCTAGGTAAATTTAATTTTCCAAATAGTTGCCTATTGGTCCTTGGTCGAACTGGATGTAATTAGTGAAGTCATTAATTAGTGAATTAATTAATAATTATATGTGAAATGACAGAAGGAGGTGGATGTTAGGTCCACAAATTTACTTAATATGTAGTGGATTATAATTATTACAACACTAATTTTGCTAAGCTAATTTTGCATTTAAAATTTATATTATAATTTCCTTACATGTGTAATTGCTAAGCTCAAGTGTAGCTAGGATTCATATTAATATATTTAAAATTTATATTATAATTTCCTTACATGAGTAAATGCTAAGCTCAAGTGTAGATAAGATTTATCTTTATAAAGTGCATAATTAAGTACATAGTCAGTGTTATTAATTAAGTTGAATTTAATACATTGCACCATGGGTGAAAATGAGGAAATTAATGTAGAGGACAAACACATGGAATTTAGAGCAAAAAAAATCATTATTGCAGGCTAGAAAGGGTCATGTAACAAAGGTATACAATAAATGTTTGGAATTAATGAATCAAGAAACTGTGAATACTGATGATTTAAAATTGTATTTAGATGCTTTAGGGAATAGATATGATTCATACAAATTATATTATAAAAAATATGAAGGAGATTTGTTAGTAAATTGTGTAGATGAGACAGAAATGGATCTTATGATTAACCAGTATTATGAATTAGAAGAAAAAATTCTTTCTTGTAAAAGTCAGGCTTTGAATAAATTAAAAGGTGTAAACCAGGCAGTTAATCAATCTATTCCAATAAATAAGATGTCTTTGCCAAAACTCCCAGAATTATGTTTACCTGTATTTAATCCTGGAGAAAATTGAGAGGAGTTTTGGTCAATTTTTAAAGCAGCTGTGCATGATAGGAGTGATATAACATGTGTTACTAAATTATTTTACCTCAAAGGACAGATAAGAGGAGATGCTCACATACTCATACAAGCCTTTCCCAATGTAGATGATTCTTACAAGGAAGCAGTTGACTTATTGAAGGTCACTTATAGTAATATAGAACAAACTAGGTTGGATCTAGTGACTATCATTGTTAATTTAAAAACTCCAGATCATACTTACAAAGGTTTACAGCAGTTCAGAGTTAAACTGGAGAGCACTCTCAAAACTTTAAGTAATAAATATAATCTGAAGGAATCAGACTGGTTATTGAGTGCCAGTGTACAGAATAAATTAGGCTGTAAAACACTTGAATGGTTCTCCAGAACAATTATCAAAAAGGTTATTTTGGTCTGGAGGAAATAAGACTAGATCTACAAGAATTAATTGTTCAGTTGCAGACCAGCCAACCAACTCATTTTAAAGATGCAACACATAATAACTCTGAGGTATCTGTCAAGTTTTACAAAGGGAAAAATTATCCCAATGTTAATAATCAAAATTCATTTCCTAAAAAGAGTTGCATAGGTGCATATCAAGAAGCAGGAATCAGAAATAATGATTCTCCACAGGTAAGAAGAATAAGTACCCTCCTAAGAGTAGCCCAGTTAATAAGAAACCAGTCAAAGAAAAGAGAGATTGTCTTTTCTGCAAGGGTACTCATTTTTCTAAGAATTGCAATGCATACAATTCATGGAATGATAGAGTTGAAAGATTGGAGGAACTTGACAGATGTATCAGGTGTCTAGGTAATCACAATGTAAAGGATTGTCATGCCAAATTAAATAACTGTTATCAATGTCACAAAGTAAGACACCATATAGTCATGTGTAAAGGTCTATATGATAATGTTGATAATAATGATAATGTTGACAATCCTGACACAACAGTAGCTAATGTAAAAATTGCTGCTAATGTTAATAATGATGGTTTTGCTGAAGTAGTCTTACCTGTGTTACTGGTAAAAATTGATGATAAAAGGCATAAATAAAAAAATGTAACTGCATTATTAGACCAGGAATCACAGCGTACTTTCATAAAACGTAAATGTCTTAATGGGATGAAAGTACAGATGGGAGATCCTACAACTCTAAAATTATCTGGTTTTCTCTCGGATAAAAGGGCTCAATTGTATGATACTGTTTATGTAACTGTCAGTTTGGGCAATGAGAAAAAAACGTGTTAATGCAGTAATTGTAGATAGGCTTAAAGAGAAAAAATCTACAATAGGGCTTAGTAAAGCTACAGAAAGACTTTCACATAATGTAAATTTAGAACCTTCTGGTGTAAATGATGATTCTGTAGGCCCAATAAATATTTTGATAGGCAGTGACTATAATGCCTCATTTGTAGAGGGTATGGTAAAGAAATGTGGTGTCACCCTTTTAAAGACCGCAGGAGGCCATGTAATGTATGGTAGGATTCCTCGTAATAATAATTCATGACTAGAGGAAACTATAAATACCATAACTGTGTGTCTTACTCATGAAGTCGTGCCCCAGTATAATTCTTCCATAGAGGATGGTGTTGAGCCAGTGCATAAATTGTGGGAATTAGATAGCATTGGAATAAATGTAAATGAAGAAAGTCCAGGAACAGTACCTGAGAGATGTAAAATTTGAATCTGGACAATACTGGGTACGACTTCCGTGGAGACTGAATCATCCAGAATTGCCCACTAATTACAGAATGGCATATGGACAATTAAAGGCTCAGCTCCACGAACTGAGTGTATTTTGTATGTAAATTGATGGAATATATTGTAGGTAATAAAATTAATTTGCAAATAAATAAAGAACCAGCAAAATCGGTGAGCGTCACTGGGTAAAGGCACGTTAGTGAAATGTGCATAAATTTCGTCGCTCTGGAAGTTAAATTGTGGTTGAAACTTCCCAAACAGGAGCCAAAATTGTTGGAATTGCAGTCCTGCAGAATGTGAGAATTAGGCGACTAGACAGGACTCCATAATTAGATGGAAACAGGATATTACCACAGGTTAGTGATGTCTATTTATGTTGAAATTCTGGCCAGTATTTTCTTCATATTTTAGGCAGGTGTTTTTGTGTATGACACACCATAATCTCCAGACTAATTGGTGAGTGGTACTAATATAAATTCTCCTTCAATGTATATGTATTCATTTTTTAAATTTAATATACAGTCCACATATATTAATGTTTTACCAGAATTCCTGGTGATGTATATTTCATTTGAAATTAATATAGTTCCAGAGTGACTTGTGGAGATATAGATTGTAGTAGGTATCGAAGGGGGACATTTTTTCGACCTAGGTGTCCTAAAATTCCTACTTGTCTCTGTAACCTTGATAAAGAATAATTATCTTTGCTACCATTTACTGGTATGTATCTTATGAGTTACATCTAGGTAAATTTAATTTTCCACATTATTATTATTACTTTCATTATTTTTTCAGAGTTAACTCTTAATGCAATTAAGCAATTATATTAATTTTCAAGGGCATTTTTGAACAATACTTTTTTACTTACTGCATGGCAACATCATAGGAATTTAAAATAAATGTGCCAAGTCTTGATCCATCCATGGATGGTGAATTATATCTTCCAAACACAGCATTAGGGTTGTCATCAAGTTCGATCCTGCACAAAGAAAAAATATATATTGAAATAAACAGGATTTTAAGAGTTACCAGTGTATGCAATAATATTTTATTATATGTTGTTTCCTGAGAGTCAGCCAGAATTTACACAAAGATGCTAATTTATCTTATAAATATTGCTGCGTGTTGTGTATGTTTTAATCAGAAAGTCTTGACCAGATGCACATCTTAAACAATGACAACATTTCTACTGTTTAGGTTGTTATTGCTAATTAGCTTGTAAAATCAGTATTCACGACTCAGCACAATATTACCCGTAAGTCCGGTAAACATTTTTCGACACTCAATGCCACTCCACACTGTACTTCACTGTCCTGTGTAACTGCAGCACCTGACACAGCGCCAGCAGTCTTCCTCAACACTCACACAGCACCAGCAGTCTTCCTCAACACTCACACAGCACCAGCAGTCTTCCTCAACACTCACACAACACCAGCAGTCTTCCTCAACACTCACACAGCACCAGCAGTCTTCCTCAATACTCACACAGCACCAGAAGTCTTCCTCAACACTCACACAGCACCAGCAGTCTTCCTCAACACTCACATAGCATCAGATGTCTCCCTCAACACTCACACAGCACCAGCAGTCTTCCTCAACACTCACATAGCACCAGATGTCTTCCTCAACACTCACATAGCACGAGATGTCTCCCTCAACACTCATACAGCACCAACAGTCTTCCTCAACACTCACACAGCACCAGAAGTCTTTCTCAACACTCACACAGCACCAGCAATCTTCCTCAACACTTAACACAGAATACCCCCCACACTACATCTGGTATGTAGATAACTGGTTCAGAGAACCTACAGGTTGATGAGAAAGATACCAAAGTGTTAGATCTAATTCCTCACTACATCTGGCGTATGCTTCACAGCACCAACTGTTCTTCGTAACTTTAAGTATACTGTAATTTAGGAATAAACGAAATTTTAGAGGATTATTACTATTATTATTATTATTATTATTATTATTATTATTATTATTATTATTATTATTATTATTATTATTATGCGGGACAGAAAAGAGTGCTGAAGCTATAAAGAGCTAGGTGGAGATATCAGAGGTGAGGGGAGAAAAGGTCTGGAAGGGGTGCTACGGGATATGTGTCAAAGTTCGTACAGTGAAGCAGTTACTGACGAAAAGTAAAAAAGTGATTGTAAATCAAAGGCAGGACCGTCTGCAAGAAGGGATGATAAAGTAAGCAAACCATACCCCGGCCGGGATTGAACCCGCGGTCAGAGACTCTCTGACCACGGGTTCAATCCCGGCCGGGGTATGGTTTGTTTGCAATCGTGTCATTACGATTTCGTGAGTCATGATAAAGTAAGAGTGGTAGGGCGGCAGCGGCGTTGGAGGTAAATAAATCGTGCGAGCTCGCTGGTAAACCGGGCAATTGACAAGAAAGTAAAGAACCGAAATAGGGACGCAACAAACCTCACAGAGAGAAATAGGGCATCGTTCCATGAGATACCCATGGGTAAGGCGCGTATGGCCAATGCAGAGCCGGGAGAGCGCAGCCTCCCGAGAACAGCAACTGTGGTAAGAAGATGGCCACAAACCTAAAAGAAGTTTAATAGAGTACAATTTGTTATGGTGCATGCCCGACCACCGTTGTTGCCAACGGGTACGAAGACGGGGCGAGATGACTGGAAAATAATCTCTGAACGGAATACCTCTACAGAACACCGGAAGATCATGCACCGCTGACCGCGCAGCAGCATCTGTTCGTTCACTGTCCTGCACATCAACGTGTCAGGGACCCAACAGAAAACGACATCTTTGTTTATGCTAGCCACACAGTGTAACCATAGTTGAATACGAAGGACTAATAGATGAGAAGAATCAAATTGTTTAATGGCTTGTAAAGCACTGAGGGAATCTGAAATGATCACAAACGTCGAAGGACACATGTAATACGAAGAAGTGCTATGAGGATGGCATACAACTCGGCAGTAAAAATACTAGCTGAGGCTAATAAATGACCTCGGACAACACTGTCAAGGAATACTGCTGCGAACCCAACACCGTCAGAAGATTTAGAACCATCTGTATAAACAGCGATGGCATGAGCATGTGACCGGAAGTGCTCGAGAAAAAGCGAACGAGAAGCAGTCGTAGGCAGGAAAGCTTTGGCGTACGGTAGTGGGAGGAGAACAGACACGAACTGTTGGAACTTCCCAAGGGGGAAGAGAAGAGGCAGACGTTAAATGAACATAAAAGGGGGGGCAAATGGAAGAAGACTATAGTGAGTGAAGACGAAGAGAAAACGGTCAGAGTAGGCAAGGGCGCCGAACAAACAATGGGCTTCTACTAATGTCTGAGATCAACCTATACTTAGAAGAAACACGAAGATCTTGAGTGCGGACAAAGTAACAAAGACAATGAGCATCATGACAATCACCTAAGGAAGGAACATTTGCCTCTGCATAGAGGCTTTCAACAAGGGATGAACGAAAGGCACCAAGGCATGAACTGAGACCTTGATGATGAAGGGGATCTAATTTAGAAAGAGTTGTAGAAACCGCAGAACAGACTTGGTAGCCATAATCCAGCTTGGACAAGACTAGGGTGGAATGCAAACGGAGGAGAGTTCGGTTATCTGCTCCCCATTAACGATGCGCGAGAATTTCAAGAAGATTCAACCGACCATGTCAATTTGCCTTCAAAGAAGAAATGTGAGGTTTCCATATCAACCAGCGATCGAAGAGAAGGCCAAGAAACTTGACCGTTTCACATGAGCCATGTAAATACAGTGGAATAACTGGGATAAGAGGATGTCTAGTGAAGTTAATGAAATGGGGTTTTTGTACAAGAAAATTTAAAGCCACTAAAAGTGGTCCAGTGGGAAACTTGGTCAATCGCATCCGGTAGTGAGGTTGCTGCTAGGCGACAGTCAGCGCCTGAGTAAGCTATAGCGAAGTCATCCACATAAAGTGAGGACCAAATATGCGATGCAAGAACGGAAGGTAGGCCATTTATAGCTAAGAGAAAAAGGCTAGTACTAAGCACACAACCTTGTGGGATTCCCTCGGCTTGTACAAAGTCTGAGGAAAGCGAGGCACCAACACGGACCCCAAAATGTCTGTCGGTATGAAAGCAGCAAGGAAGGTTGGTAGGTTACCGTTGAGGCCTAAGGAGTGGGCTTGGGCTAAAATGTTATACCTCCAAGTGGTGTCATATGCCTTCTCAAGATCAAAAAAAGACTGCTAGGATGGAGTGTTTGTTAGCAAAGGCATTTCGCACATAAGTATCTAAGTGCAGCAAGGGGTCCAGAGTAGAGCGGCCCTTGCGAAAGCAATATTGGCGAGGGGAAAGACTGTTGTGAGTCTCCAAGAACCATATCAGACGTCTATTCACCAGTTGTTAAATTACCTTGCAGACTACACCGGTCAGGGCAATGGGGCAATAGTGAGAGGAATCAAGCCCCGGTTTGCGAAACGTTAGTACGATGGAGAACCCCTCGCACCCAAATAAGATTGAAAAGAACGCAAAACGATTGGAAGGACCGTAGAATGCAGATGCTGTAGCATACTGACATGAATATCATCAGGTCCAGCTGCCGACGGCTGGCAAGTGGAAAGTGTGGACTCTAGCTCTAGGAGAGTGAGAGGTACATTATACGGCTCCATTCCATTAACTTGGCAGATTTAGACGCAAGAAATGAGGACAACGGTTAAACCCTTTTGAGACACGGACAAGATAGTCCCCGATTTCCATGGCAACTTCAAGAGGTTCTGCAACACCAACACCAACAACCCGCAAAACAGGAGCTAGCTAAGGAGTGTACTTGCCACACAACTTTTGTACCTTCTTCCAAACTGCACACATAGGGGGAGACGAGGTAATGGTAGACTCGTAGTCTTGCCAACAAGTGCGTTTAGCATTACGTATGATGCGGCGAGCAACTATCCATGGTCGCTTAAAATCCGAAAGACACTCTGAGGTTCGATTATATCGATAACGAACCAACGCAGCACATTTTAAATGCACTGCACAGGCAAACGCAGGAGATCACCAGGGCACATATGTCTGAGAAAGCCTGCCTGATGAATTGAACGTGACGCCGCAGTCAAAACTAAGGTCGAAAACTGGTGTACCAGTTCATCAACAGAGGACGAAAGGGGGTCCTCATGTCGTTATTCTTTGCGTACACGACAAGTAATGAGAAACCCACAAGTATCTTTTGTTGATACTTGTTCAGATCGCCCTCAGTCAAGGCATGTGTTAACCATTGCAAAGGAATTCGATCCTCCCAGAGATGATAACCATTCTGCATATGTAAATCTTACCCTCGCAGAGTTGGGTTTAAATGTAAATAGCCTGTATAATTAGATGTCCGAGATGAATGAAATTGTCACAAAAGGTAGTAAAATGAGAGAATAAGTCCCAATTCGCTCACGCAAATTGCCAACGAGAGCTACGAGGCAGTAGGGAATATGAAGTAGGAAAGTGATCACTGTCGTGTAAATCCGGGAGAACAGACCAAGTGTAATCAAGTGCAGTTGACGAGGAACAGATAGAAAGATCAATGCAAGAGAGAGACTGCGAGAGTCAAAATGGGCAGGAGTACCTGTATTTAAAACATGAAGAGGATGAGAAGCGAGAAGAGTCTCCAACTGATCACCACGAGAGTCACAGTGGGACCCTCCCCACAGATGATGGGGCTTGGTGGAGGGCCCGGTGGCCTGGTGGAGGGCCCGGTGGCCTGGTGGAGGGCCCGGTGGCCTGGTGGAGGGCCCGGTGGCCTGGTGGAGGGCCTGGTGGCCTGGTGGAGGGCCCGGTGGCCTGGTGGAGGGCCCGGTGGCCTGGTGGAGGGCCCGGTGGCCTGGTGGCTAAAGCTCCCGCTTCACACACGGAAGGCCCGGGGTCAATTCCCGGCGGGTGGAAACATTTTGACACGCTTCCTTACACCTATTGTCCTGTTCACCTAGCAGCAAATAGGTACCTGGGTGTTAGTCGACTGGTGTGGGTCGCATCCTGGGGGACAAGATTGAGGACCCCAATGGAAATAAGTTAGACAGTCCTGGGTTATCCTGGGTGGCTAACCCTCCGGGGTTAAAAATCCGAACGAAATCTTATCTTATATCTTATCTTATCTTAACAAGATGGGCGGCAGTAGAGATCAAAAATGCAATATCCGAGATACAGAATGCACGAGAAGGGGAAAGATATAGAGAGCAAACTGTATACCATCTGTGTAAATAAGTACGAGCTGCAGTATAATGCAGCAGAGGACGAACAACATGGGTATACCAATGCACACAAGTAGCGCGCTCTCATTAAATGACGCGGAAAAGGATCAGAAGAATGTAACAGCACATACCCCGAAATGGAATGAATAACAGCTGAACGAATTTTAGTTCTTGTAACCCGACACATATTGGGGAAAACAGAGAGAGCAACACTTGGAGTTCTCCCCGACTACCCCTGAGGCTACGAATTTTCCATTGTAAATAAGGCATTATTTACAAAGACAGGTATGTCAACAATAAGAAGCAATAAAATCTATGGGCTATAAGGGTCAGTGAAGTCAACATGTGGGGGCAATGATAAGCGTGTAAGCAAGAAGGAATCAGAATGCTGTGAAGGAAAAGAAAGTTGCGACGGGCGTGAAAAAGAAAGTTGCGAGGGTCGTGATAAAGAAAGGGTAGAAGGAAGTGCGTCGGTGTCCATCAAGGGTTTCGTCTCGGTAATATAGTAGAGATAGCGTCAAGTGTCTCAGCAGATAAGGAAGATGCCGATACCATGATTTCAGAGATAGGTGAGGTAGAGCAGGTAGAGATCGGGTTAACAATGGAGGCAACCAAAGAGGTCTGAGAGGGGCGGAGAGTATGAACCTGGAAAGATGTGTTGGCAGGGGCAGAAGAGTCCTGCAGTGGAATAGGAGAGGAAGGAGGTTGGAAGGTAACTAGGGAAGAAGACTGGGGAGGGGAACAGGAGAAGAGGGGACAACACAAGGGGGGGTGAACGTCCACCTTTATGTGAGAGTTAGAAAGGGGGTGAGAACTAGGCACCGAGGTAGATAGGTGATAGACGCGAAGAAGGTGTAGGCTTGCGAGGTCTCATAGACTGAGAAACACTAGCAAGCGAGATGAAGAAGTAGAAGTAGGAAGAGGTATGGAGGTAGGAGTTTCAGAGGATAAAACCACAAAAGAATTAGAAACAGGGCTGACCCCAGAAGACATGGTAGCAGAGGAGATGCTAGGCGGGTGGAGCATCAAGGTTGGAGGTCTCCGAGCTACTCGAGAATAAGGAAGATTTCCCTGAAGGTGGAGCTCAGAGACAGCCATAGCATAAATACGGCCTTCACTTTCCTTAAGATAATGGATTTCTTTTTCATTACGATAGACTTGGCAACGGTGTGAAAAAGAAGGATGAGATTCATTGCAATTGAGACAAGAGGGGGGAAGACTGCGAAATATAAACAGAGGATGGGAGTTCACGGCAGTCGAAGGTTAAGCAGGCGATATTACTGAAAAAGCACCTCCGCCCACGAGCGGGCAGGACATATGTATCCACTTTGAGAATAGGAAGACCCTGAAGGTCTAATTGCTCTAAAATATCATCGCCGCAAGACAAAAAATCGCTCTATACGATGTTACATGGTAAAACCACAGTACCACTGCAAGAATTGAGATTAGCATGCTTATGGACTGTGACTAGAATGTTATCTTTGGAAGTTATATGGGAAAGATCATGAGCTTGTTCTGAATTCTGAACTGTAACGACACACGTACCATTTCGAAGAGGGTGATAGGATGTATTTTGGTCAACGTGTCATAAAAGAGCTTTACCAACACTATGGTCAGAAAGATAATTAGTTGGAGATGTCGGTTGTAGGGAAAAGAATTTAATCCACTGTGTGCTTGTAAACATGGTATGCAAAGGAAATGGGTGTCACGTAGGCTGTTTTTGGGCAGACATCAAAGAACCGTTGTCAATAGGTTGTCTGGAACGTTTAGGAGTAGTACCGCGGGCGGTCCGACCTGAGTGAGGTGGGAGATCCAAAAACCATTGCACTAATTCGGGGAAGCCAGACGCGTTGTTAAAGGCATGCAAGTGGCAGAGGCATTAACAGAAATGGGTGACGCTTCAGCACCTGGAGAAGGTGACGAAGCGTCACCAGCAGAAGGTACAGGGGTATGAGAAGAGTGTAGAAAATGTTCCAATAATGAAGCAAGGTCAGAACAGGATGTGGGAACAGAAAGGGGCCTAGGAGGAGGAGGGTCATCATAGAACGAAGACTCCATGATAATGGTGCTTCTTTCTTGTTACTGTAAAGAAAAAAAAAAGAAGGAAAAAAAAAAGAGGGACAGTGGAGGGGCAGTCACTAGAAGGCATGGAAGGGCCATAAGTTCGTCCCCTCATCCAAGAGCGCATCGAGTCCACGAGCAGTGCAGATGCAGCATGGAACCTGTGCCATACCCTACCCTTCACACTAGTAAACCAGCGCTCCAGGATAGCAACCTCACATCTACCGAACAACCTCAGCGGACAAAAGAAAGGGTGGTCGGAAACCTGCTACGGAGCATACCTTCTTTGGCTGTCACCTCCCAGAAGCGACAGGCAGCCTCTGGAGATACACCCATCAACTGCAGGACACTCTGCCCACTTCTCATAAATCCGGGAAGGGAGCAGGGCACCACCTCCAGATAATTCAGATTCCATGGTAAACTACACCACGCTCGAGGGACTCCATGGAGTGGGATGAACCCCAGCACACTACCCCCTACCTAGAAACCGTAATGCTAGAGGGGAGGGATGGGAGGAGGGAGGAAGGGGAAACAAGGGGGGATGGGATAGGGAAGGGAGGGTTGGAGGGGTAATTAGGTTCGGTAGGAGGAAGAAGACCAAAAGGTCCAATTCCTCAGACTGATAACCTCTTTGATATGACAAGGAGCCCCCTTCCCTTAACAGGAAAGTTTAGAGGAAAGAGAGAGAATTAAAGTGTAGAAAGATGTGAGTGTACGAGCAGATGGACTGTGCAGTGTTAAAAATTTATGTTTGTTATGAAGTTAAGCTAACGTTAGCTGTCGAGAATTTTGTAATTTTTTTTTTTGTATTACTTGAATTTTAAATGATTGCTACTTCATTAAAAATGGATGAATTTCCTTACCTGTGAAGCACTGTGTTTGAATGCTACGATAATATATTTTCATGTCTTTTAAAGCAGATGTTTGTATTTCTTATTTTATCTTATTTTAGTTAATTAGTCTTCGATGCTTGGGATAATAGTTCTTGCATTAAATTTCAGCAGACTTGAGTTTATTTAAGTATCAGTTATATAATGTTAACCTAATTACTCAAGACAGGTCTGTTTCTTATACAAGTCGACCGCAAAAAATTTGAAAAAAAAAAAAAAAAAAAAATTAATTTTGTATCCCCCTAAAAAAACTTAATTTGGTATCCTCCTATTATTCGATTTTATTTGGACCACCTAGCAGCTACCGCAATACCTCTAGGTTGAGGGCACTTAATGGCCTACAAGTAGGAATCAAGAACACAGGGAAGGGGGTAAAAACAGAAGACATGTACAGAGACAAAGCCAGGACTAATATTCATATTAGTAAAGTTGTGTGTAAGGGCTGCTTCATCCAGACGGCGTCTGTGAAGGCTAGTGCTGTGTTTTAGTCACAGGCACCCAGAGCTAACATGTACACACTAATTTTATTTAATAGACTCAATCATTTGAAAAACAAGAAAACAAACTAATGAGAAATAAATAAAGGGTAAATGGAAGGAAGATGTATGCATCCTATTTAGGATACCAAGCAATGCTTTAAAAGAATTTTCTTAAATGGATATCTGACTCACGTAACATTTTCTGATGGTACAGTGGTAAACAGCTGAGGTATCAGAGGCATAATGACATTGTAGATAGCATTTTTGTAGGTACTGAGCACTTCCTCCTTGCTGCTGAAGCCTTGGTCTGGGTCTTCCCTAAGAGCCTGACTGATCTCAGGAAATGTTTTCCCCTCCATCCCAATCTCAGCTGCTGTCTGGAAAGTGTGGTTCCACAAGATAAATTCGGATTTTTTTTATATTTATAAAGGCATTCTATTAAAATATATTATAGATTTTTGTTAAACTTTTATATTAAGCATGTAAACTAAAATTATTTATTAGGTATACTGCATTCTGAATGAAAACCCTTTTCAAAATTTGAGCATACTGTTGGAGTGTGGGAGGCTGAAGGAAATGTGATTCATCAAAACAAGCAAACACATTTTTTTCCCATTCTTCAAAACGCAGTATTCCATACATTGCCTCTATACATAAATAACCAGCACGTAGGAGAGAGAAGCTTATGACGACGTTTCGGTCCTACTTGGGCCATTTAGAAGTCTCTTATGTGTGGGTTATTTGTGTATTGTTCCAGTTACGGTACTGTGCCTTTTTAATTTTTATTCCGGTTCTGACGAACCGCTGAGGAATCTTACCAACAGCACCTTAATCAGAGAAGGCAATTCTAATAGAAAGATAAGATGAGGAAAAGCTGATAGACAGACACTGTGACCTAACAGAAGCCTTCATTGCGGCCGCTGTGTATGCTGAGGTGGATGTGAGCCAGGGATCTGTTATACAGACCCCAGGAAAGTTGGTGTTGACGGGACCCCTGGTTCACATGTACCTCACCACACAACACTCTCCTGACCTGTCAGGTCAAGTCATGTCACCTGCATACAATATACTCTTCAATGAGTTAAAAAAGAAAACTTTAAAACGGCATTTTAAAAGTTTCAGTTTTTTTCAGTGAGTTCTTATTAGAAACCCACATTAAGTACGGATGCTTCTCGAGAACTGCTGAGATTAAATCAGATTATTTGGAAAAAAAAAAAAACAGAAGGCTCAGAGTATTACCTTAAATTTGGAGAAAAGTCCTGGGCATTGCACTCACGCATTTTCATTTAAAATATTATTATTAATATTTATATCATATTAATGGAGTAGCGCCTAAGAAATGGAAGGGGGTAATCAGATTTGATCCAAGGTAGGGGAGGCTATCCCCAATTCTTTAGATAAAGAGTCCTTCAAGAACATCAAAGCATTCTTCATTAAGGTTCAACAAGTATAACATTCAGCATACACGAACATTCTTGTGTAGTTATTAACAAATATTAGTACTTAAACATGTAGCTACACCAATATCAGAAATCAGAGATCCATCATAGCCTAGAGTCCTCGACTCGAGGCTATGAAGGATCTCTAATTATTTGCTTTAGTTTATTCTGATATTGGACCTTTCAAACCATCACAGAAAAAACAATAAACAGATTTTCATCTGTTTATGGTCCAAACTGTGTCTTTAATTGCTCTTAGCAACATAGTCGAGAGAAGTTTAAAGAAAAATTAAATAATCACAAAGTTCTATTTGCGTGTAGAGGAGCTGTTATATGTTATCCATGACAGATTTAGTAATCTACTAGTAGTAGTACCACCATCAATCTGTTATTACTTTCTTTTCTGTAGCTTGTACTTATGTGTCACAAGCGCTTCGGTGACTACAGATATAGGGATGGCATAAAGTTGGGAGAAGGTGGAGCTACATACAAGTTGCATCCCTTCAGTGACGTTCGCCAAAGGTACATCTGCTGGCAGTACCAGTGAGCTAAACACTCCTCAGGTGAAATGGTGTGCTCTGGATATCACAGAAATCGGAGATGGGAATGCGAAATCGTCTTGTTTGCTGAGTTCTTTAGCCAGTAGACTCGTAGAGGAACAGTTACTTCTTTGGTGTTTAACTGGGCATAACAGGGTGCCTTGTACGCAGCCTCCTCTTGCAGCCATCAATAATAATATATGAGAGTAGCCATGCTTTTGGAAGTGAGAATAAAGACAAGATTGATGAAAAACCTGATTTCTTAGAACTTCTTTGGCTGTGATTAACTTATTTAGTTATGCTATTTTAATAAATGGGTATTGTCTAAACTTCTATATGGACTATGTATCCATACCTAAGCCAGAGAGTGACACCTCCTTTCTGAAACTGCGTTATGATCTCCCTAACGCAAATAATATCTATATTTATACCTTTGTGGCAAAAGTTAGGAAAGTAGAAAAACCGTCTCTTATGTCTCAAACATGTTCTTGTCCAAGATTAATGTTGTGTGGGTTTTGATTTGGCCCAGCCCAGGATCTATTCTAGCGACATAAGTTATTGTATTGGGCCTCAGCATTACCAAGACCAGAAAAAGGAGGGGCTCATCAAAAACGTACTCATAAGCTTGTCTAGTGTACACTGTTTTGCCTGTGTTGAACCAGTGTAAATATGACCTTAAACTATGCAATTACCAAGGTATGCTATCACACAGTTCTCAGGTTATCAGTAATGCTTTCTCTCTGACTGCGAGAGTTATGTCCGTCTCTCGTTTATCAAATCATATAAACTTTTATTTCCAAGCATTACAGGGTGCTGATTCAGCTCTGGGGTTATATCTTTCTGTACATTTCAAGGAAAAGCCTTCGTTATGCGAAGCATTTCGGGTAGACTGAAATTAGTTCTTACGAGCTTCTTAACGCTAGTATATTTATGAATTGGATGATTCCTACTGGGATCATGATCATAATAATGATCATAATAATAATAATAATAATAATAATAATAATAATAATAATAATAATAATAATAATAATAATAATAATAATAATAATAATAATAATAATGTGGTTAGGCTTGAGATATAAAAAGAGCTTCTTAAAAGATAATTGCAGGTAGCATATATGTTAGCATTGTTGAAAGGTGCGGGAGAGTTCCTCTCATGAGACTGAAACAGGACAGTTGCAACTCAGCAGAATCTTCTATGTAGCCATACCAATATAAGATCGGAAACCATTATTGCAGAGCACTCTGTAGTGCAACAAGGATGCCAAGTATGCTTAGTAAACAGGGAGTGCCACTTCTAAAAATATATTTACAAAAATGCGGCAAATCCGTGTTGATTATGCAGCTTCTTACTTCACTTACAGTGGAATTAACCAGATAAGTGAGCTGGAATCGAGCACAGATCTGGAACTTATAGTTCGTATCTGTAGACAACGGAACTGAAATTGGGAATAACAGTCTTGGAACTTTGTCATCTCTCCTGCACTACTGTTAGTTGACGTGAGAAACACACAGTTATTTTTCAGTGTATGTAGAGTAATGATAATTATTTTAATTAATGCTTGAGACTTATGTTATCTCGAGGGCTATAGTCTTTCATCAAGGTCATAAAGTGTGCTGGAGAACACTGTGAACATAACTAAAAAAAATTGCATGGTTTAAACTAAACAGTCCTGTACTGTAGGGAGGTTGGGGGAAGGACAATGATTATATCTGTTGTTGGAAACCGAAATCATTATGACTTTCGTTAGTGAGGTTCCGCTCTCCCTTGATAACAATCCTTATTTTGTAATATTCTTTTTAATAAAGGAAAGTTATCATGTTAATGATAAGCACTGAAAAAGTAATGCTGTCATAAGCAAACCCATATACTGTAAAGGTGTTTATATACACTCAGTGGCCACTTTATTAGGTATATCAGTACACCTGCTCGTTAACGCAAATATCAAGTCAGTCATTCACGTGGCAGCACCTCAGTGTCTAAAAGCGTGTAGACATGGTCAAGATGTTTAGTTGTTTAGACTAAACATCAGAACTGGAAAGAAATATTATCTAAGTGACAATGACCTTGGAATGAATGGGTTGATTTAAGTATCTCAGCAAATGTTCATCTCCTAAACTTTTCACACACAACAGCTTCCACAGTTTACAGAGAATGGTGTGACAAGCACAAAACATCCAGTGATTGGCAGTTCTGTGGGTGAAAACTCCTTGTTAATGAGAGAGATCGGAGGAGAACGGCCAGACTGGTTCAAGCTGACAAGAAGGCGAAAGTATCTCAAACATTCACGTATTCCAACAACAGTGGTATGCAAAAGAGCATCTCTGAACGCACAACACATCGAACTGCGAGATAAATTGGATCAAACAGAAGCAACACACACAAAGTTCCACTCCTGTCCTCTAAGAACAGGAAACTGAGGCTACATTTGGCACAGGCTTGCCAAAACTTGACAGTTAAAGACTGGAAAAACGTCGACTGTCTATAGAATCGCAATTTCTGCTGTGATATGCAGATAGTAAGGTCAGAATTTGGCATAAACCTTTGTAATATAGTGGAAGGTGAGATATGCATGACCGGCCAACAAATCTGCAGAAACTATAAGATGTTATCATATCAGCATGTACTAAAAAATCTTCGGAATATTTCCAGCATTTTGTTGAATCCATGCCTCGAGAAATTCAAGCTGTTATGAGGGCAGAGGGTGGGGAGGACCTACCCAGTACTAGAATGGTGTGCTTAATAAAGTGGCAATTGAGTGTACACATTCTGCAGCTTGAGTATCTAATGAGTCCATAAACATTGATACTGCGCTAATATGACTGACGTGGATATATCGATAGTATATCATTACCGATGGGTTGTTTTCTTGTCTTGCAACAATCTAACTACCTTGTCGCCAAGATTTGCAGTGCTTTTTACTTTGTAACCTCAGTCACTGTAATAAATTCTAATGAGCCTTTCTTATGGAATTTTTCTTCTCTCGTTTGACTACAGTTAGTTGATGGTGTCCTTTCGAGAACCTCAATGTCATTATTTCCAGCTATTGAAAGGATTAATCACAAAACTTGTCTTTTCTACACTGAACACCATAAAAATCGAACACTTTCCGCTAACCTAGAGGAACAATTGAGTTTAAAACAGAGTATCATCTGAACTACGTCTTTAGATTACTGCACCTGTGTGGTTTCAGAGACTGGTCGATAATGGTCCTACTGAGCAACGAGTGGTGGTGAGCTCTTTTGAATAATTTATGCCGTAAGAAAGGAGCTTAAGTTGTTAGGATACTCCCAATTTGACAATGAAAACAGGAATCCTTAGGAGATGAGAAGGTAGGAGACAGAACTGGTGGTTAAGAGGTAAAACTGATAGGTGGAAATTCCTCAGTGGTTTATCAGAACCAACATAAAGAAAGCCTACGGGAAAAATTCAGTATTATATCTTACTATAATACTATATAACAATTCCAGAAATGTATTTAGAATTATTTATCTAATATGTGACAAAGCTATCCATGCTACACAGTACCTTCTGCACCTCCTCTTCTATCCTGGCCACTTCTGTAACACCCAAGTTATGGATCTCCTGGGGCGTGAGGCTGGTGCTAGTATGGAAATTGAGGCAAGCCTGATAATAGTCGTGACCACCTTCGAGCGATGAGACTGCTACCTCTGGCCTCGTAGCAGGTAAATAATCCGTCTGTGGAAAAAAACAACATACATATACATATATATGTCGTGCCGAATAGGCAGAACTTGCGATCTTGGCTTAAATAGCAACGCTCATCTTGCCATATAGGACAAGCGAAAATTTGTGTATGCAATAATTTCGCCAAAATCATTCTGAACCTAACGAAAAAAATATGTTTCGTTGTGTTTGTTTAGTATTAAATTATTGAAAACAAATCTAAAATATATTTAGTTGGGTTAGGCTAAAATAAATTGTTCTTGTTATAATAAGGTTACGTAAGTTTTCTAAGATTCTTTTAGTGCAAAATTAAAATTTTTTACATCAACATTAGTGAAAAAAATATATCTTTAAACGATGTAATGATGATGTAAACTCTCTTTACATCATCATTCCACCAATCGCTCCTCTTCCCTCCCGCACCCACTTTCCTGTAACCACAAACTTCTGCTGAACACTCTAGCACTACATTTTTAAACCTACCCCATACCTCTTCGACCCCATTGCCTATGCTCTCATTAGCCCATCTATCCTCTAATAGCTGTTTATATCTTACCCTAACTGCCTCCTCTTTTAGTTTATAAACCTTCACCTCTCTCTTCCCTGACGCTTCTATTCTCCTTGTATCCCATCTACCTTTTACTCTCAGTGTAGCTACAACTAGAAAATGATCTGATATATCTGTGGCCCCTCTATAAACATGTACATCCTGAAGTCTACTCAACAGTCTTTTATCTAAAAATACATAATCCAACAAACTACTGTCATTTCACCCTACATCATATCTTGCATACTTATGCTCTTTTTCTTAAAATATGTATTACCTATAACTAAACCCCTTTCTATACAAAGTTCAATCAAAGGGCTCCCATTATCATTTACACCTGGCACCCCAAACTTGCCTACCACACCCTCTCTAAAAGTTTCTCCTACTTTAGCATTCAGGTCCCCTACCACAATTACTCTCTCACTTGGTTCAAAGCCTCCTATACATTCACTTAGCATCTCCCAAAATCTCTCTCTCTCCTCTGCATTCCTTTCTTCTCCAGGTGCATACACGCTTATTATGACCCACTTCTCGCATCCAACCTTTACTTTAATCCACATAATTCTTGAATTTACACATTCATATTCTCTTTTCTCCTTCCATAACTGATCATTCAACATCACTGCTACCCCTTCCTTTGCTCTGACTCTCTCAGATACTCCAGATTTAATCCCATTTATTTCCCCCCACCGAAACTCCCCTACCCCCTTCAGCTTTGTTTCGCTTAGGGCCTATATATATATATATATATATATATATATATATATATATATATATATATATATATATATATATATATATATATATATATATATACATATATATATATATATATATATATATATATATATATATATATATATATATATATATATATATATATATATATATATATAATATATATATCGGCGATCTTAACAATGCAACTCTCGGGAGCTGGATGTATCTTTCTACTAAGGATTTAGCGACATATTCTCCTTCCCCCTTATCACTGCTAAATATCCAAGATATTCTCGAGAAATTCTAGTAAAACTGGGACGCAAGAATCTACGGTGTCATACAACGAAAAAAAAATGCAAGATGAGTATCTATAAGAATAATTCAAGGACGAGGCGTAAATAAATTACTTAAACATTCTACACTACAAAGTCTTGAAGCTAAACAAGCCTTAGTATTTCCTTCTAGTGACACTGATTAGATAAAATAAAGAATATGATGGCAATGTAACTCAACAGGACTAAGTTGGTGAATATCTTAACTGAGGAAGAGCCGCACTTCTCTGCTGCATTTCAGGAAACAAAAAATATCTTCGAAACTTTTTATGAGCAGACTGGTATGTTTCCAAATGACTGCAAATTTAGTTTGGTTGATCAGCAGTGCAGCTTACAATAGAACATTTAGCTTAGGGAATCCAGGGCTACCAGAATATGAGGAAATTTATACAGTATTATACGGTCTGAGCTCCTTCGTATTCCGGAGTTCTGTCTAGGCGAATTCGCCAGTCCGCTAGCAATGTTGACACTGCAGATCCAGAAGTGCTTCTCACTTAAATATAAATTTATTAACAAACTCTAATATTTTTTTTTCAAGTCTTGTACCTACAAGGAACTATAAGAGTTTAATATATATAAAAATGAGAGAAACATAGTAACAAATTTGCATTACACAATAAATGGTAATAAAATCCCATTTTTTTTAGTTACTGTGTGTTATACACAGCTTACTGCGCAAAACTGTGGTAATCGCTAACCTCAATAAAATCACGGATTTTCTTGAAGAAGGGAAGTAAGTCTTGCTTGATCCTCTCCTGTGCTTGGTGTCTCAGCGTCGTCCTGCAATGCAATACAAATTATTTGAAATACATATTATGAAATATAAAATATATATAAAATACACAGATGTTAATGAACACGTTGGAGAACAGGTTGAATCTCCATTTAACTTTTTCTTTCATTAGAGCGTGTAATAATTAACGATTTTGCCGTTCGTAAATTTTTGTACGTTCGAAGTTTAACAAAAAAAAATCTTAATATCTATTATTCTCAGCTAGAATGTATATTAATGGATATTAACCTATATTTACGAATAATTACTAGAGAGTGCATTTTTTTCAGGTCCCAAAAATAGAGTATGGCATCACCAGGAAGCTGAGATGTGATCCACAGTGCCTCATCTGAACCAGTCGTGGCTAGCAAACAATGGCACTGCAGAGAACATGATAAATGGTTCCAGAGAGGTGTGCAAAAGGTTGCGATGTAAATGATTTAGAAAACCGACAAGTTGAAGAATGAGACACTTGTGCAACATTTAGGAATCTTCAGTGAGGAAAAGTTTCGTCAGCCAGTGACTTCTTCAGTTCAATACAGAGAAGAGCGGAGACGATATGTTCAGTCATATGTGAGGGAATAAATAGGAGCATAATAAGTTTGCCGAGCCATACAACGGGCGGAGATAGAACCCTCGATCAGAGTCGTAAAACTCTGTGATCGCGGGTTCTGTCTCCACCCGTGGTATGGTTTGTTTGCAATCGTGTCATTACGATTTCGTGAGTCAAGTTTGCCGAAGATACTAAAATAGGCCGTCACTGGTTTGCATCCAGAAGGACAGTAACTAGAGATACATGGACGTAGTTGTTCTCACAGTGAAGCAGAAGTATATGAATATTTAATGAAAAAGAAGTAAGACTAACAAGCTGATAAAGAGAGACTATGGTATAATAAAAAAAACATTATCGAGACAGCAATTAGGTTAGAGACTAAGTTTCTTCAAGTCTATATATATATATATATATATATATATATATATATATATATATATATATATATATATATATATATATATATATATATACACATCTGGTACCGAATCATGTGACATACTTGCGCTATGTACCGTGGAACTGTCTGAATTGCGACAGTATCATAATGGATATTATGTACCTTACGATATAATTAAATTCATATTAATACAAAGCTACGTGTGAATTTATCACTGTTAAAAATATCAATAAAATACAAAACAAAAGTGCCGTATAACTAGTTTTTAAGACTGTTGCGGGAAACTGCTTTGAGATATGCATTAATAAATCACAAGTGACCCACAAGTATTCACATTTCTCAATTCTTGGTCTATATTTTTTAATTCATTAGGGGTATTTTTTACTTTCAACAATTACTACTGACGGATTATAGCACCAGCTAACACCACACCTTAGTTCAGCTGAGATGGTGAGAGGTGTGTGTAGGAAGGGCTTGTAGAACACCGAGTCCTCAACAGGACCTCCCAAACTGTCTAACTGTTCCACCACGCCCGCCTGTACAGGAGATAAAATGTTAAGATATACACAGAATATGAGAAGTCAGTGGTTTTATAGATATTTCCCTAAGCAGCAGTTGTGTCACGCCATCTCTGATCCAGTTAACACTCAGCTGCAGTGCTGCATTTCAAGCAGAAAGCACATCAGTGATCTTTAAAAGATTCTTTAAGGCCCTTGATGATCAGTTTTGCAAGTGACGTGATCCTATGGATGGTATCAAACAATACCGACCATAGTGTCACGTCATATGCAAAACTGACCTTAAGGGATCTTCAACAATCTTTAAAAGATTTTTAAAATATGATGAATGGTGGAGGGCGTTCAAAAATAAACGCAGTCCACGGATAATGCAACTATTTTTGTAGATCACTGATTTGCTTTCTGTTTCTTTGATCATTGTTTATAAAAGTAACACTTAACTGACCAACACTGTTGCTGTTGTTTAATACTGTGTTACTGTTGACCAACACTGTGTTACTGTTGACCAACACTGTGTTACTGTTGACCAACACTGTGTTACTGTTGACCAACACTGTGTTACTGTTGACCAACACTGTGTTACTGTTGACCAACACTGTGTTACTGTTGACCAACACTGTGTTACTGTTGACCAACACTGTGTTACTGTTGACCAACACTGTGTTACTGTTGACCAACACTGTGTTACTGTTGACCAACACTGTGTTACTGTTGACCAACACTGTGTTACTGTTGACCAACACTGTGTTACTGTTGACCAACACTGTGTTACTGTTGACCAACACTGTGTTACTGTTGACCAACACTGTGTTACTGTTGACCAACACTGTGTTACTGTTGACCAACACTGTGTTACTGTTGACCAACACTGTGTTACTGTTGACCAACACTGTGTTACTGTTGACCAACACTGTGTTACTGTTGACCAACACTGTGTTACTGTTGACCAACACTGTGTTACTGTTGACCAACACTGTGTTACTGTTGACCAACACTGTGTTACTGTTGACCAACACTGTGTTACTGTTGACCAACACTGTGTTACTGTTGACCAACACTGTGTTACTGTTGACCAACACTGTGTTACTGTTGACCAACACTGTGTTACTGTTGACCAACACTGTGTTACTGTTGACCAACACTGTGTTACTGTTGACCAACACTGTGTTACTGTTGACCAACACTGTGTTACTGTTGACCAACACTGTGTTACTGTTGACCAACACTGTGTTACTGTTGACCAACACTGTGTTACTGTTGACCAACACTGTGTTACTGTTGACCAACACTGTGTTACTGTTGACCAACACTGTGTTACTGTTGACCAACACTGTGTTACTGTTGACCAACACTGTGTTACTGTTGACCAACACTGTTACTGGCGACCAATACTGTGTTACTGTTGACCAACACTGTGTAACTGTTGACTAACACTGTTACTGACGACCAACACTGTGTTACTGTTGACTAACACTGTGTTACTGTTGACCAACACTGTTGCTGTTGACTAATACTGTGTTACTGTTGACCAACACTGTGTTACTGTTGACCAACACTGTTACTGGCGACCAATACTGTGTTACTGTTGACCAACACTGTTGCTGTTGACTAATACTGTGTTACTGTTGACCAACACTGTGTTACTGTTGACCAACACTGTGTTACTGTTGACCAGCACTGTTACTGGCGACCAATACTGTGTTACTGTTGACCAACACTATGTTACTGTTGACCAACAATGTTACTGGCGACCAATACTGTGTTACTGTTGACCAACGCTGTGTTACTGTTGACCAACACTGTTACTGGCGACCAATACTGTGTTACTGTTGACCAACACTGTGTTACTGTTGACCAACACTGTGTTACTGTTGACCAACACTGTTGCTGTTGACTAATACTGTGTTACTGTTGACCAACACTGTGTTACTGTTGACCAACACTGTGTTACTGTTGATCAACACTGTGTTACTGTTGACCAACAATGTGTAACTGTTAACCAACACTGTGTTACTGTCGACCAACACTGTGTTACTGTTTGACCAACACTGTGTTACTGTTGACCAACACTGTGTTACTGTTGGCCAACACTGTTACTGGCGACCAACACTGTGTTACTGTTACCAACACTGTGTTATTGTTGACCAACACTGTGTTACTGTTGGCCAACACTGTGTAACTGTTGACCAACACTGTTACTGGCGACCAACACTGTGTAACTGTTGACCAACACTGTTGTAACTGTTGACCAACACTGTTACTGGCGTCCAACACTGAGTAACTGTTGACCAACACTGTGTTACTGTTGACCAACACTGTATTACTGTTAACCAACACTTTGTTACTGTTGGCCAACACTGTTACTGGCGACTAACACTGTGTTACTGTTGACCAACACTGTTACTGGCGACCAACACTGTGTAACTGTTGACCAGCACTGTGTTACTGTTGACCAACACTGTCTTACTGTTGACCAACACTGTCTTACTGTTGACCAACACTGTTACTGGCGACCAACACTGTGTTACTGTTGACCAACACTGTGTTACTGTTGACCAACACTGTTACTGGTGACCAACACTGTGTTACTGTTGACCAACCCTGTGTAGCTGCTGACCAACACTGCGTTACTTTGATGAACACTGTGTTACAGTTGACGAACACTGTTACTGTTGGATATCAGTGTGTTACTGTTGACCAACACTGTGTTACTGTTGACCAACACTGTCTTGCTGTTAACTAAAATTGTGTTGCTCTTGACCAACACCGCAAATTACTCACCAGAGACCAATTAGAGGGCATCAAGCCACTCTCAATATTGCCTTTGAGTAGTTCAATGATCTCCTGGGCCTGGCGGGGAAATTCTCCATACCTGTGGACGGGAAAAAGTAAACATTTAATAACATGGGGCTGGTGAAAAAATTATTGAACTGCTTGTAGACGCTGCTGATTTGGTAGCAGTAATTGTATAAAATAGTGACAAGATGATTCAGACACATGGGAATCTTTATTCTGAAGACCTTTCGTCAACCAGTGGCTTTATTAATTCGATAGAGAGGTTATTTGAAGGCGTACAAGCTGAATACACTAGAAAACGAGGTGATCAGTCCCTCAACAATCAGAAAATCTCTTTGTTGAATTAGTAAAGCCACTGGTTGACGAAAAATCAACCAGTGGTTTTATTAATACAGTAACACCAAGGAATCTTGGTACAGAGTATATCTTCTTCAACCTGTTTGCTAACCTCTGACCCAACTCTTAGGCATGACCTACTTCCACTAGCGGGCCCCGCCCACGGTAACGATGTCTTCAACTGCTGCACCTCATACGACTCCAATATAAGTGTGAGGAGGAGACTAGGATGAGAGGGTAGGGGAGATGGGGAAAAAGTGTAAATGGTGGTACGGGGAGGTGAAGGAATGGTCCAAGATCAGAGAGGAAGGTAATCATGGACGATCAAAAAACAAGAAAAAGGTTGGATGGTCCTAAAATAATATTTTGGAAAAACACAATATATTCGACAGATGATTCCTGACACAGTGCTTCGGGTTCTCTACTCAGGAAAAACGCCTATTCCCTGCTCTGCCGGGTACCGTTCTGGGAACCCTCAAAAATTCACACCTTAGTGTGACCCGTCATTCACCCACCCCCTTTTCAGTGTCCGGGAGCTAGAGTCATAATACTCTCCGGCAAAAGGAAATCACTCTGCCTGGTTACAACTCCGATATAAGTGACCAACTTCCTGTTTATGCTTGAGATTGGTCAAGACTATGGCGGTGAACACCATCAAGACTATGGCGGTGAACACCATCAAGACTATGGCGGTGAACACCATCAAGACTATGGCGGTGAACACCATCAAGACTATGGCGGTGAACACCATCAAGACTATGGCGGTGAACACCATCAAGACTATGGCGGTGAACACCATCAAGACTATGGCGGTCAAGACTATGGCGGTGAACACCATCAATACTATGGCGGTGAACACCATCAAGACTATGGCGGTGAACACCATCAAGACTATGGCGGTGAACACCATCAAAACTATGGCGGTGAACACCATCAAGACTATGGCGGTGAACACCATCAAGACTATGGCGGTGAACACCATCAACACTATGGCGGTGAACACCATCAAGACTATGGCGGTGAACACCATCAAGACTATGGCAGTGAACACCATCAAAACTATGGCGGTGAACACCATCAAGACTATGGCGGTGAACACCATCAAGACTATGGCGGTGAACACCATCAAGACTATGGCGGTGAACACCATCAAAACTATGGCGGTGAACACCATCAAGACTATGGCGGTGAACACCATCAAAACTATGGCGGTGAACACCATCAAGACTATGGCGGTGAACACCATCAAGACTATGGCGGTGAACACCATCAAGACTATGGCGGTGAACACCATCAAGACTATGGCGGTGAACACCATCAAGACTATGGCGGTGAACACCATCAAGACTATGGCGGTGAACACCATCAAAACTATGGCGGTGAACACCATCAAGACTATGGCGGTGAACACCATCAAGACTATGGCGGTGAACACCATCAAAACTATGGCGGTGAACACCATCAAGACTATGGCGGTGAACACCATCAAGACTATGGCGGTGAACACCATCAAAACTATGGCGGTGAACACCATCAAGACTATGGCGGTGAACACCATCAAGACTATGGCGGTGAACACCATCAAGACTATGGCGGTGAACACCATCAAAACTATGGCGGTGAACACCATCAAGACTATGGCGGTGAACACCATCAAAACTATGGCATGAACACCATCAAGACTATGGCGGTGAACACCATCAAGACTATGGCGGTGAACACCATCAAGACTATGGCGGTGAACACCATCAAGACTATGGCGGTGAACACCATCAAGACTATGGCGGTGAACACCATCAAAACTATGGCGGTGAACACCATCAAGACTATGGCGGTGAACACCATCAAGACTATGGCGGTGAACACCATCAAGACTATGGCGGTGAACACCATCAAAACTATGGCGGTGAACACCATCAAGACTATGGCGGTGAACACCATCAAAACTATGGCGGTGAACACCATCAAGACTATGGCGGTGAACACCATCAAAACTATGGCGGTGAACACCATCAAGACTATGGCGGTGAACACCATCAAGACTATGGCGGTGAACACCATCAAGACTATGGCGGTGAACACCATCAAGACTATGGCGGTGAACACCATCAAGACTATGGCGGTGAACACCATCAAGACTATGGCGGTGAACACCATCAAAACTATGGCGGTGAACACCATCAAGACTATGGCGGTGAACACCATCAAGACTATGGCGGTGAACACCATCAAAACTATGGCGGTGAACACCATCAAGACTATGGCGGTGAACACCATCAAGACTATGGCGGTGAACACCATCAAAACTATGGCGGTGAACACCATCAAGACTATGGCGGTAAACACCATCAAGACTATGGCAGTGAACACCATCAAAACTATGGCGGTGAACACCATCAAGACTATGGCGGTAAACACCATCAAGACTATGGCGGTAAACACCATCAAGACTATGGCGGTGAACACCATCAAAACTATGGCGGTGAACACCATCAAGACTATGGCGGTGAACACCATCAAGACTATGACGGTGAACACCATCAAGACTATGGCGGTGAACACCATCAAGACTATGGCGGTGAACACCATCAAGACTATGGCGTTGAACACCATCAAAACTATGGCGGTGAACACCATCAAGACTATGGCGGTGAACACCATCAAGACTATGGCGGTGAACACCATCAAGACTATGGCGGTGAACACCATCAAAACTATGGCGGTGAACACCATCAAGACTATGGCGGTGAACACCATCAAAACTATGGCGGTGAACACCATCAAGACTATGGCGGTGAACACCATCAAAACTATGGCGGTGAACACCATCAAGACTATGGCGGTGAACACCATCAAAACTATGGCGGTGAACACCATCAAGACTATGGCGGTGAACACCATCAAGACTATGGCGGTGAACACCATCAAAACTATGGCGGTGAACACCATCAAGACTATGGCGGTGAACACCATCAAGACTATGGCGGTGAACACCATCAAAACTATGGCGGTGAACACCATCAAGACTATGGCGGTGAACACCATCAAGACTATGGCGGTGAACACCATCAAAACTATGGCGGTGAACACCATCAAGACTATGGCGGTGAACACCATCAAGACTATGGCGGTGAACACCATCAAGACTATGGCGGTAAACACCATCAAGACTATGGCGGTGAACACCATCCAGGCTGAGGGACTGATTACCACCTCTTTTACTGTCTCTAGTTTCAATACCTTCAAATAATCTCTACTGAATTAATAACGCCACTGGATAGCATTATCAGTTTAACTCACGATTAAGATACTCATGTGTTACTAATCTGTTTTATTCAAGAAAATGAATTTTTTAGTCAGCAGCGTGTCAAGACAGCATCAGAAGGCGGTCATCGGTTTTGATTTGTTCAGTTTCATCACAGAAAATATTCGTTCACCTGTGTATATTGACTCAATTGAATTGAAATCAGTGATTTCAATTTCTCTAAGAGCAATTGAAATCAAGGTCAATAAGCTAAAGTTTAAGGTCATCTGGGACTTATCAATATTACCTGTAACAGGAGAGGTGAATGTGAACATGTCATGTTGTAACATTTTTCAATGTTTGGGAATCTCGAAAATATATTAGACAAATGATGTACTTACAAAAACAAATTATATTTAGAGAAGTTGAAAACTGAAATAACTGCTTTTTATTACCTAATGAAATTCAAGAAGTTTATCATATATTCCTTGAAAGTGTAATTAAAATTTGTGCAGAGGATACTGTTCCTTCCGGTTTTCAACAGGGAGTAGAATGAAATTAGTTCAAAGCCACCCACACCACTGTATGTCTTCGGACCAAGGGTAAGACACCTAGCTTCGCTGGGTGCTTGGTTCTTGTAGGATTTGGTGGTCCTGTGGGTTAGAACGTCATGTGATTTTCGCTCACCATGAGGCGGGCCAAAACATCATGGGTTCGAGTCCTTGGCTAGTCGAAGTGTTGTTAATGATATGTATATATGTATGTATGTATGTATGTATATATATATATATATATATATATATATATATATATATATATATATATATATATATATATATATATATATATATATATATATATATATATAAATTGAGGAAAAACCACAGAGTCAGTAAAAAAGAGACTAAGAGGGCAAAATGTTTCAATAAAAAAACATCTAAGTTTGGCAGACGTGTATCGCGAAGCTACGAAACTTTTTTAGGCACAAATACCGTTGCAAAAAAATCGAAACACAGAATTAGGAAGGAAAATTAAACAACGACGTTTCGATCTGTCCTAGACCGACTTAATAATGGTCCACGACGGACCGAAACATCGTCTAAAGATTCCTCTCCAAGCTGTCAAGTCAGGGGTGAGTGTGGGGAGGGGGGTGTCCCTGCAACTCCCACTAACGTAATCACTTTCTCTCCTTAATTATTTTAAGTCAGGTGAGCTTAGGTAAGGTTAAGGTATCATATAAATAGTTTACAAAACTGACAAGTTGAAAAATTACTTTTGGAATATTTCGAAATCTTAATTGTGGAAAGGTTTCGCCAACAAGTGGCTTCCTCAGTCCGGTACAGTGATGAATGGTGGAGGATGACAGGGAGTCCATCAATCTTGTTGACAAAAGGTTCCCATAGTAAAGATTCCCTGATGTTGCAACAGCGTCTGATTCTTCAAGGTTAAGGCAGATCACATAAACGCATACTGATCAAAAATAAGATAATTAAAAAAGAGCTATGGATACGTCCGGCAACAATTAGGCCGAAATAAAAGGAGAAACGTTCAAATCTGAACGTATATCAACACGTGGTGTGTGAGAACGTGCTGCCATGAAATGCCGTTCCCTCTCTCGGTACAAGGGTGATATGTCGACAGAAGTATTCGTTTTATTTAATTTGAACTAGGATGACGAGCTAAGCCCGTATGGATTACACAGCATCTGGCAAATGGAAGGCACTCACACTCACGAAATCGAAATAACACGAGTGTTAGGGGCTCTTGATCCAAGGGACTGAACTTGTTCTCCACATGGGAAGAATCTCTTTCGTTTCCTTATAGATTTTTCGCTTCCCCCTAAATCCGATGATGATGATAATAATTATAATAATAATAATAATAATAATAATAATAATAATAATAATAATAATAATAATAATAATAATAATAATAATAATAATAATAATAATGATAATAATTTGTACTGAGACAAACGTTCGGGATACAAGTAGGTCTATATATGTGTTCTACTCCACACTCTCCCTCCCCCCGTGGGAGATTTCTTGATGCCAGTGAGGGGATCTTGATTCAAGGAACTGGTGTCATCCTCCCGTTTCACGGATCGAACTTGAATACCTTCATATCACGTGGTGGGCTGAGACTGTGGCTTCCCTAACTTATTTATACATGCGATTTGTTAGTATTTTTCTACGATGCGACATACTACTTCCTAACTCGTGAAAGTCTCCATCAAGGATATAGAAAAAAAAGTTTTTATCTAGCGCTTGTGTCTGGTAAAGACGAAAACTTTCTTTTGTTAATTACTAAGAAGAGTTACTAATCCAGAATACCCCCCCCCCAAAAAAAAAAAGCCAGGTAGTGGGGCTTATTTCCGTTATAGTCCATTAGGTCTTCTCTCCTAAAATACGACTCAGAAGAGCACCCTAACTCAGGATATTATCTTTATAGCTGTGATAACAATATTTTAACGGTGATAATTCCATTATAACGGTAACTATATCATTATTGCTGTGACGCTACTATTATAACAGATGTCCCGTGGCTCGGTCGGTGACATACTGAGTGTCCAACGTTATCACCTGTGCCGATCCCCAGCACAGTTGATAACGTTAGACAGGTTTCCTTACACTTTATGCCGCCCCTGCTCACCTGGCAACAAGCAGGTACCTGGGTGTTAGTCGACTGTTGTGGGTTGCATCGCGGGGATAGCAGTATACCTTAGATAGAACTGAGCTTTGAAATGAACTGAGGTAGGATAATACCTTTTAAACTGTAAAACCGATTTGTGTAAAAAAAATAATGAGAGAAATGTTAACTTGATGCATTTAAAATATATTTACCTTGAAACCAAACGCAGGGAAAATGACGAACCATGGCGAGCAAATTCCGTAGAATTATTCACAGTTTTAAATTAATGTGTATTAATATATAATCAAGGGTGAGCAAGTTTTTTTATAAGAAGAGCTACATGTAATACTTTTCATACATTTTTGAATGTTGAAGAATCACAGAAAATGTTTGAAAATTGCATTTATAAACAATATAAAATAAAACTAGTATACAGTAGTCTTACCACAACAGAATATGTTTAATATCTTCTCGCTGAAGACTAATTAAGTCTTCATTTTTGCAGTTTTTTTTTTTTATTTAATTAACCCCGAAGGGCACTCAAAATTTCTAGAAGCTTTCTTGGTATTATTCTTCATTTTTTTTTTTGCAGTTAATAGTTTTAAAATCT
>NC_091298.1:27354462-27406962 GCF_038502225.1 Cherax quadricarinatus
GAGGTGTTACTGAGAAAACAATGATGTTAAAAAGGCTACCGCGAGAGGCTGCCAACCAGTTTTAAGCAATGGTGAGGTAAAAAAAAAAAATGACTACTTAATGACTCGTGATAAAACACTGTCTGAGTATATGCCATGTGAATATTAAGTAGATCCTCTTGTTATATATATTTACACGAGTATTGAAAGACAATGATAAATAAAATATGTTACTGCTATTATTGATACAACGTCTGTATTACTATTACGAGTTTAACTATTGTGGCTTAATTTATTGGCATTACAGTACTATAACTGCTACAGTTACCCCTGCTGTTATTATTATTACTAGTACTACGACTACTACAAGCGTTATTAGTAATACTACTTTGCATCAAGGCTACTATCACTACTAATACTGTATTGCTGTACCACTACTAAAACTACTATTACTACTACTTCTTCAGTTACTACTACTAATACTTTACTTTTACTACTACTACTATTACCACCACTACTACTAATACGACTCTTCTACTACTTAAGCTACTACTGTAACAACTGTATATTCATCATTGACTGAATATGTCAATATCATCCTCAACTACCTCTTCAACTCTTCCCCTCACCTCTCTCCTCACACACTTATCCCCCTTCCCCTCTTTCCTCACACATTCATCCCCCTTCCCCTCTTTCTTCATACATTCATCCCCTCTTCCCCTCTTTCCTCACACATTCATCCCCTTCCCCTCTTTCGTTAAATACTACAAATGGTTATATCAATGACCATAATTTTTAAAAGAGTGGACCGGTAAGCCAGCGGAAGGCCTCTGTCAAATGACCAAAAGCTACAGTGGCGAGTCATCATATAACTAAGACCCACTTCAGGATACACTTCTGTTTCTTGAAAAACCTTACCAACCAACCCTCTTTCCTCACACGTCCCCCTTCCTCTCCTCACACACTCATCATCCCCTTCCTCTCTTTCCTCACACACACTCATCATCCCCTTCCTCTCTTTCCTCACATACATCTCTCTTCCTGTCTTTCTTTAAGCGTCTGCACCCTCTAAGTTTGTTTGGTAACATACCAACACCTCCTTACCATCAATACCAACCTAATCAAATATTTTTTCCCTTAGAATATTTCATAGTTCCATTAACCTATCGTAATCAAAGGTTGTTCTTTCTTTACTTTTGTTCTCTCTAGGCTAGAATATTGCTCTTCACTAACTGCCCCCATCAAGGCAGGTGAAATTGCTGACCTGGAAAGTGTACAGAGGACTTTCATGGCATACATAAGCACCTAAATTACTGGGAACTGTTGAAGTCCCTTGATTTGTATTCCATGAAACGCAGGCGAGAGAGATACGTGATAATATACACTTGGAAAATCCTAGAGGGATTAGTACAAAACTTGCTCAAGAAAATCACTACCAACGAAACCAAACGACTCGGCAGGAGACGCAATATGCCCCAATGAAAAGCAGCTGCGCCACATGTACACTAAGAGACAACACAGTAAGTGTCAGGGGCCCAATACTGTTCAACTGCCTCCCAGCGTACATAAGGGGGATTACCAATAGACCCCTGGCTGTCTTCAAGAAGGCTCTGAACAGGCACCTAAAGTCAGTACCTAATCAGCTGGGCTATGGCTCTTACGTCGGTTTACGTGCGACCATCATTAACAGCCTGGTTGATCAGACCCTGATTCACCACAAGGCCTGGTCTCAGCCAGGCCAAGGGGCCGTTGACCCCAGAAACCCTCTCCAGGTATACTACAGGTAGATGAACTGTTGAACATCGCTTACGTATATGTAAGACCATTGTGTTCATTACGTATTTGTTTATAAATGTGAAAAACTACTGAGTATATACATACAAAGGTGCAGGTCCATATATGGCAGATAAAAATAAACACACTGCGCCTAGACAAGAGAGGATTAGTTTTAATTAAGGTTATTTAACTTCTTGGCTTGGTACAGAGAATGTTCATGTTTTAAAAGTTTCAATTGATGTCAGAGCCTCATTTATAACATGATCGTTTAAAAGCTGAAGAATGAGTCAACTTCGTAGTAAAGAAAAAAACCATACAAACAAGGAAGACAAATTGGATATAAATGTCGAGTTATCGACCTTAGTGAAGCGGTAGACACAGTGCAGAGCAAACCTTGACTGTGCCACACGTTTCGACCTCTTTTTAAGATGTTGATCAAGTCATGGCTTGAAAAGGATCTAAACAGATTGAAACATTGTCCCTTGTTTTCTAAAGTGTGTCTCTTCTTCTTTACAAGGCTGACAAAATCTGCTTCCTATATCAGAAGCCTCTCAAACAATATTATCTTTACTGAACTGAACTTTCACTCACTACAGAGGCGTAAAATCAAAAGGTATATATTTAAATAATGGAAATCGAAAATATGAATAAAGAAGGAATATGTTGAAAATATCAGAATCAGATTAAACTCGAAGTAGCAATGGTGTAAGGTTAGATAAATTTTGATTTAACAAGAATATAGTGAGGCACTGACTGAGAAATAGAGTTGGTCTATATCTTGTGTAGCCTGGGTGCTTTAAGAAATGGTGAGACGAAGAGAACTCTCTCTATGTAACCAAGAGAACAATGTAAACAAGGATTTGTAGCAATCTTCAAGTCAACGAGGATGAAGGAAAATGAAATTGCTGGACAGTGGTGGAGAGGAAACTAGTTAAACGGAAGATTAGATTTACTGGAGGAACTCTTGGTGCTTCTACCTCGTTTGCTGATTCCCATATCTATCACAGCCTGGTAGATCTGGCACCTACCTGGAGGAATCTACCTGGAGGTTGTGCCGGGGATCAACGCCCCCGCGGCCCAGTCCACGACCAGGCCACCGGTGGATCAGGACCTGATCAATCAAACATACGAACCAGAGCCCGGCTGATCCGGTGCCAGCTTTAAGTATCTGTCCAGTTTCCTCTTGAAGGCAGCCAGGGGGCTATTGGTAATTCCCTTTATGCATGGTGGGAGGCAGTTGAACAGTCTTAAGCCCCGGATACTGATGGTGTTTTCTCTCAGTGTACTAATGACGCCCCTACTTTTCATCGGGGGTATTTTGCACTGCCTGCCCAGTTTTTACTTTCGTAGGAAGTGATTTCTGTGTGAAGATTCGGGACCATTCCTTCCAGGATTTTCCAGGTGTAGATTATGATATATCTCTCTCTCGCCTGCGTTCCAGCGAGTACAAGTCAAGTACTTCCAAGCGTTCCCAGTAGTTGAGGTGTTCGACGGAACTTATATGTGCAGTAAAGGTTCTCTGTACACTCTGTAGATCGGCAATTTCACCTGCTGTGAACGGAGATATTAATGCACAGCAATATTCCAGCCTAGTGAGAACAAGTAATTTGAAAAGGATCATCAATGGCTTGGCATCTTTTCTTTAGAACGTTCTCAATATATATCCTATCATTTTCTTTGCAGTTGTGATCGTGGCACTGATGTGATCCTTGAAAGTGAGATCCTCAGACATTACCACTCCCAGGTTCCTCACATCATTTTTTCGCTCTATGGTATGATCAGAGTTTATAGTATACTCAGTTCTAGCTATTATCTCCTCCAGTTTTCCATAACAGAGTAGTTGGAATTTGTCTTCACTGAACATCATACTGTTTTCCGTTGCCCACTGGAAAACCTGATTTATATCTTCTTGGAGGTTAACCGTGTCCTCAATAGATGACAGTCTCATGTAGATCCTAGTATCGTCTGCAAACAGTGACACTGTGCTGTGGATTATATCTCTCTGTCTGATATGAGGATGAGGAACAGGATGGGGCGAGTACTGTACCTTGTAGAACAGAGCTTTTCACTATTTGTGTTCGATTGGATAGAAAGTTGAAGATCCATCTCTCCACTTTGGCACGTATTTTGTGGGCTATTACGCCATGATCGCACTTGTCAAAGGCTTTTGCATAGTCTGTGTATATTACATCTGCATTCTTTTTCTTCCAGTGCATCCAAGACCATATCATAGTGGTCCAGTAGTTCCGAGAGGCAGGAGCGACCTGCTCTGAACCTATGTTGCCCTGGATTGTACAGATTTTGGGAATCCAAGTGGTTAGTCTCTTAGCACTCTTCAAAGATTGTTATGATGTGAGACGTTAGAGCTATTGGTCTAAAGTTCTTAGCTAATGCTTTGCTGCCACCTTTATGGAGTGGGGCTATATCCGTTGTTTTTAGTAACTGTGGAATTTCACCCATGTCTAAGCTCCTTCTCCATAGTATACTTAGGGCACGCAAAAGGGGTCTCTTGCAGTTCTTAATGAACACAGAGTTCTACGAGTCTGGGCCTGAGGCTGAGTGCATGGGCATGTTGTCAATGGCTTTCTCAGTGTTAGGGTAATGTCGGAAATCTGGCATACATTGATGGAGTTTTCAGGCTCATTCATGAGAAAACCATCTGAATTGTCGATCTTTAGACTGATTAGTGGCTCGCTGAACACAGTCGTATTGGGATTTCAGTATTTCACTCATTTCTTTGTTGTCTTCTGTGTAAGTCCCATCTTGTCTGAGCAAGTGCCGATACTAAATGTGGTATTTGCCTTGTTTTTGACATACGGAAAGCAATATTTCAAATTTCTTTCAATTTCACTAATTGCTTTTAACTCCTCCTGTCTCTCCTGAGTTCTGTATATGAGTTCTTTAACTTAACTTCGATACTTTCCACTCTCCTGGTCAGCGTTTCCTTCCGTGTATCACATAGACTAGCGTTCTTGCGGAGCTCAGCGATTCTTCGCTGTCTTCTGTAGAGGAAATGCCTTTCTCTCTCCAGTTTACTTCTTCTCCTCCTTCTTTGGGGAATATGCCTTGAACATACTTCAGCTGCTAGGAAGTTGATCTTTGGATCCATGTTATTTAAGATATTTTCCCAACATGTTTCATTTAGGACATGGTTCTCCTGGTCCCAGTTGATGTTCTTGTTGTTGAAGTTGTATTTTGTTAAGACACCTTAACAGCTACGTACATTTCGCTGATCAGGACCCCTGTGCATGTCTGTACTTCGATTAGATTGTGATCAGAATTAGTTATTTTTAATATTTTTATGTTTCTACCAGGTCCTCATTATTTGTGAAGATTAGGTAAAGTGTTTTCCAGTCTTATTGGCTCCACTATCTGCTGGCTTAGGGTGTGTTTATCTCAGAGATTTAGTAGCTCATGTGTGTGTGACCTTTAATCTGTTCTGCCTCCAGGGATTGTTTCTGCTATAACATTATTTGCTACATTCTTCCATTTGGTATGCCTTAGGTTGAAATCACCAAGCAGAAAGATGTTTGGGGATGGAACTGGAAGGCTTTCCAGACAGCAATCAATTTTCAGTAGCTGTTCCTTGAACTGTTGGGAGCTTGCATCGGGTGGCTTATATACAACAACAGTGACTAGATTTTGGTTCTCGATCTTTATTATTAGAACTTCGACTACATCATTTGTGGTGTTCAGCATTTCCGTGCAGATGAGCGACTCGTTGACATAGAGGCCAACTCTCCCTTGTTGCCTGTTCTTTCTGTCGCATCTAAAAAGGCTGTACCCATTTATCCATATTTCGTTGTCAAAGTGATCTTTTGTGTGGGTCCCTGTGAAGGCTGCAAACATCGCATTTGAATCCTCTAGAAGTCCACTGATAAAAAGTATTTTGTTGTTGGTGGATGGCTTAAGGTCCTGTATATTAGCAAATATAAACGAGGTTGTATTCTGTGTTTGTTGGGGGGATTTTGGTATTGGCATCAGTAGTTGTGGTTCTGGAGGGCCATGGGGGGCCACTGGCTGTTCCTCCAGTCCAACAAGGCTCCAAGGTGGGCTATTTTTATTTCCTTCCATTTTCTTTCTTCGTTTCCTGCCACTGGGGAAGATACTTGTACAATTTCTTGTTGAAGACTTCTAAACCTGTCCCAGCGTTTATATCTTTTGGTAAGATGTTGAATAGTCTGGGACCACAAATGTTGGTACAGTTTTCCCTAATTGTGCCCGCTACACCCCTGGGTTTATTTTACACTTCCTATATGTCTCACTCTAGAATTTTGTTATGACAGTGTGCAGATTTTGGACAATGTATTACCATGTATATCTCTTCCTCTGCTCTAGTGAATACATAGTTAAAACTTTAACGCGTTCCGAGTATTTTAAAAGTTTTATTGGCTCTATGCGGCCGTAAACAATCTCTGCATCCGTTTCAGCTCTGATATTTCTCTTGTCATGAACGGGGCCGCCAACACTGAGCAATATTCCATATGAGGAAGCGCAAAATTGTCACCATTGGCATTATTTCCCATATTTTGAAAATTCTCATTATCCACCCCGTCATCCTCCTGGCTGTCATGACGTTGTTCTTATTGTGTTCTGTGAAAGAAAGATCAGCTGAAAAAAACTTATTTCCAAGTCTTTTACGTGTTTCTTTCGTTCTTTGAGCATTGTATGCAGTATCCCTTCTGAGTTTTCATTCTTTCCATACCTAAACAGCTGGAATTATCACCACAGTCCACGAGAACACACTTATTTTATCTTCTGCAGTTTTTCAGTATCTTCTGCCGAAGTGACTTTCATGCTTATTTTAGTGTCATCTGCAACTGATACAAAACTATGACGTGTGTTTCAATCTGTCTTGCTATGAGGATAATAAACGGGATTAAAAAAACCCCACAATATTTAAAACAGATGACATTAAATGTTCGTATTCAAGACGAGAAAATAGTATTCTAATAATATGGACAAACTATTACTCTTTTAATATCATATAAATAAATTGCCACGTAAGCAATAAAGCATTAGGAGGGTATTTTAATGAGTGATAGAAACTTATTTACATATTCTGTAATGTTTAACCAACATTCAACATCATGATTCGGAGGTACCAGCCTCAAACCGGACTGTTAACTAGAGAAAGAGAAATTTGATGCAGTTATTATATACAGCTATATATAGCTGAAGCTAATCAAACAGTATCTCATCAAAATTATTAAGGAGCCAAAAATGAAAGAGTAGATAAAATTGTCGGGCTTATTATGTTCAGAAGACTACTCATTGTATACATTGTTTTTTTTATCGGTGAACCCAAACAAGCGAGCAACAGGTGAAGGCAACTACAATGGACATTCCAGGAGTGACTCCTATATCACTGTTCAGTACTAACATGCTGAGATATGGGAATCCGGAAAGCACTAGATAATTCTTCACAACAGCACAGACAGCAAGCAGGTCTTCACAAGGATTTCATTGTGTGTTTTCTAATATCTCTGACACACCTGACCATAAAACAATACAAGACTACCTTCTACTCATATTGACACTGCATCAGGAAATAAGCAAAACTGTGATGTTTCTGACACTGCTAGAAGTAAATGATCGATTGTTGCCTATCTTACCAAAGCATCACTCACACACTCTTAACAATATTCACACACACACACACACACAACCTGTAATTGTTTTACATGACGGTAGGATTGCTGGTGTCTTTTTTCTGTCTCATAAACATGCAAGATTTCAGGTACGTCTTGCTACTTCCTCTTACACTTAGGTCACACTACACATACATGTACAAGCATATATATATATATATATATATATATATATATATATATATATATACATATATATATATATATATATATATGTGGAGACAGAGAACTTTGTCCTTGGAGGCAAAGAGGGGAATGTATGAGAGTATAGTTTTACCAACGCTCTTATATGGGTGTGAAGCGTGGGTGATGAATGTTGCAGCGAGGAGAAGGCTGGAGGCAGTGGAGATGTCATGTCTGAGGGCAATGTGTGGTGTGAATATAATGCAGAGAATTCGTAGTTTGGAAGTTAGGAGGAGGTGCGGGATTACCAAAACTGTTGTCCAGAGGGCTGAGGAAGGGTTGTTGAGGTGGTTCGGACATGTAGAGAGAATGGAGCGAAACAGAATGACTTCAAGAGTGTATCAGTCTGTAGTGGAAGGAAGGCGGGGTAGGGGTCGGCCTAGGAAGGGTTGGAGGGAGGGGGTAAAGGAGGTTTTGTGTGCGAGGGGCTTGGACTTCCAGCAGGCATGCGTGAGCGTGTTTGATAGGAGTGAATGGAGACAAATGGTTTTTAATACTTGACGTGCTGTTGGAGTGTGAGCAAAGTAACATTTATGAAGGGATTCAGGGAAACCGGCAGGCCGGACTTGAGTCCTGGAGATGGGAAGTACAGTGCCTGCACTCTGAAGGAGGGGTGTTAATGTTGCAGTTTAAAAACTGTAGTGTAAAGCACCCTTCTGGCAAGACAGTGATGGAGTGAATGATGGTGAAAGTTTTTCTTTTTCGGGCCACCCTGCCTTGGTGGGAATCGGCCGGTGTGATAATAAAAAAAAAAAAAAAAAAAAATATATACAAAACAACCACTCTGAAAAAATAGAGAAATTCCAAGCGCTTTCGTGACTACTCACATTATCAAGGAACTATGAAAGTAAAGCATACAAGGAAGCTATATAAGGGGTCAGGCCAGCACCTCACTATCAGATCCCACAACGGTTAAACACCTGACGCGCGCCGACCCAACTTGGATAGGTCCTTTGCACAACTCACCCACAAACTATTCTACCCAAGAAAATTTAAAAATTATTTGTCCAGTGTATTATTAAATTCTTCCCAAATTCTATTAATTATAAATGGATCTAATTTATATAAACCAAAGGAAATATTCATATTATTGTCAAAACTGCTTTTTATGAAACAAGATTCAATTATATTCCTGTCGACCATGGACTTGCTTGATACTACTTTCTCAACTTTTTGAAAATCATTTGGATGGTTAAAATCTCTTACATGAATAAATAGAGCATTGGAATCTTGTCCAGTTCTAATGCTATATTTATGTTGTTTTAATCTTAGTTCGAGATTTTTACCAGTTTGACCGTAATAAACTTTATCGCAAATTTTACAAGGAATCTTATAGACACATCCATCAGCATTTTGGGGGGAATTCTTTATCAAAAGTTTTTTTACTGTATCAAGATTTTTGAATACAACTTTAATATTAAAAGTCTTAAGAAGAGAAGGCATATCAACCAAGTTTTCATGGTAAGGGAGAACCAACATATTTTTAGTTGAATAAGGCTGGTTGTCCCTTTTTGGATTGTAAAAAGTATTTCTAGCCTCTCTGCACCTTTGGGTGAACCAAGGGTTCGTCCTTGTCTTCTCAGTGTCTGTTGCTCTTGGGTACAAACCTCTCCTCCGCTTCTCTGCATATTGTTGTCATATTCCAACATCTCATTCACTGTTTTCATGCCAGTTCTCTGTCCCACTGGACCTCGTGCAGGAAATTCCTCATGTTTGTGTAGTCCCCTGTCTTGTAGTCTGGCTTCATACTTCCTGCTTCCCTCTCCACTTGTAACTCTATGTATTCGAAGCTTACAACCACATGATCACTGGCTCCGAAGGGCCTTTCATATGTCCTCAATATCTGCGCTGCTCAAGGTTCAGTCTTGCTGTTCCATGTTCTCCCTCTTTCTGGTAGTATCCTTAATGTATTGAGCATGATGTTTTCAAATACCACCTCCAACATCTTAGCCCTCCACGTTTCTGGGCCCCCATGTGGCTCCAGGCTATCCCAGTCGATTTCTTTGTGACTGAAATCACCCAGTCACAAAAGGGCCCATATGGGCCCTTCTGGCCACTTCAGCCAGTGTATCAACCATCTCTCTGTTGCTCTCGTTATATTCTTGTCATGGCCTTTTGCTATTTTGTGGTGGGTTATACATCACTGCAGTCACCACTTTTGTGCCTATTACGTAGTCCCTTGCTTCTCCTCTGTCCCCTCTCTCCAACTCCTCAAAATCCCATTGGTTTTTGATTAGCATTGCCACTCCTCCACCTTCCCTGTTCCCTTTTTCTTTCCTCAGGATCTGATAGCCAATTGGAAAGATGACATTTTTTTATGATTCCTGAGAATTTGGTTTCTGTGAGGGTTATAATGTCTGGTGACGCCTCCGTGATTCTTTCGTGCCACTCCTCTCACTTTTTCGTTATACCATCAGCGTTGTTGTACTATATCTTCAGTTTCTTCTCCAACACTGTATTCTGGGGGGGAGGGGTTGTTGGGGTAGAGGTGGAGGTCCTGACAGGGTGCTATGGAATTCTACTGTATATTGTGGGGTGGGGGTTGTGTGTGTGTGTGTGTGTGTGTGTGTGTGTGTGTGTGTGTGTGTGTGTGTGTGTGTGTGTGTGTGTGTGTGTGTGTGTGTGTGTGTGTGTGTGTGTGTGTCTGTGTGTGTGTGTGTCTGTGTGTGTGTGTGTGTCTGTGTGTGTGTGTGTGTGTGTGTGTATGTGTGTGTGTGTGTGTGTGTGTGTGTGTGTGTGTGTGTGTGTGTGTGTGTGTGTGTGTGTGTGTGTGTGTGTGTGTGTGTGTGTGTGTGTGTGTGTGTGTGTCTGTGTGTGTGTGTGTCTGTGTGTGTGTGTGTGTGTGTGTGTGTGTGTGTGTGTGTGTGTGTGTGTGTGTGTGTGTGTGTGTGTGTGTGTGTGTGTGTGTGTGTGTGTGTGTGTGTGTGTGTGTGTGTGCGTGCGTGCGTGCGCTCGCGCGTGTATGTGAAATGCCAGTAAACCCGCCATTATTTTTAAAGTATACGTGCCGACGCTCACACCTCCTATGTGTAAACATGTTTTTGTTGTTGTTACCAAGGTGTTCTTATTAATTCACTGCCACAGTATACCATAGAGATATAAACCATCAAAGAGATGATATTGCATAAGTAAAAGTAACATTAAGCCCAATGGAACGAACCTTAATAAATTCCATTGTTATCGAACCTGTAGTCAAATACTTAACAATATTCTCATCGACCAACTGAATTTTCCCAGCCAAGGCTGACAGATTACATTATCTCATGTGTGAATCTCATCATTTGTGAAGGAGTATAAAAGGAAAACAATCCTGCGTAAGCATAGCTAGTTCCCGCCCTGTTCTCCTAAGCATAGATTGTTCCTGCCCTGTTTTCCTAAGCATAGCTAGTTCCCGCCCTGTTCTCCTAAGCATAGATTGTTCCTGCCCTGTTTTCCTAAGCATAGCTAGTTCCTGCCCTGTTCTCCTAAGCATAGCTAGTTCCTGCCCTGTTCTCTTAAGCATAGCTAGTTCCTGCCCTGTTCTCCTAAGCATAGCTAGTTCCTGCCCTGTTCTCCTAAGCATAGCTAGTTCCTGCCCTGTTCTCCTAAGCATAGCTAGTTCCTACCCTGTTCTCTTAAGCATAGCTAGTTCCTGCCCTGTTCTCCTAAGCATAGCTAGTTCCTGCCCTGTTCTCCTAAGCATAGCTAGTTCCTACCCTGTTCTCTTAAGCATAGCTAGTTCCTGCCCTGTTCTCCTAAGCATAGATAGTTCCTGCCCTGTTCTCCTAAGCATAGATAGTTCCTGCCCTGTTTTCCTAAGCATAGCTAGTTCCTGTCCTGTTCTCCTAAGCATAGATAGTTCCTGCCCTGTTTTCCTAAACATAGCTAGTTCCTGCCCTGTTCTCCTAAGCATAGCTAGTTCCTGCCCTTTCTCTTAAGCAAAGCTAGTTCCCACCCTGTTCTCCTAAGCATAGATAGTTCGTCCTCTGTTCTCCTAAGCATAGCTAGTTCCCGTCCTGTTCTCCTAAGCATAGCTAGTTCCCACCCTGTTCTCCTAAGCATAGATAGTTCCTGTCCTGTTCTCCTAAGCATAGCTAGTTTCTACCCTGTTCTCCTAAGCATAGCTAGTTCCTGCCCTGTTCTCTTAAGCACAGCTATTTCCTGCCCTGTTCTCCTAAGCATAGCTAGTTCTCGCCCTGTTCTCCTAGGCATAGCTAGCTCCTGCCTGTTCTCCTAAGCATAGCTAGCTCCTGCCCTGTTCTCCTAAGCATAGCTAGTTCCTGTCCTGTTCTCCTAAGCATAGCTAGTTCCTACCCTGTTCTCCTAAGCATAGCTAGTTCCTGTCCTGTTCTCCTAAGCATAGCTAGTTCCTGCCCTGTTTTCCTAAGCATAGCTAGTTCCTGTCCTGTTCTCCTAAGCATAGCCAGTTCCTACCCTGTTCTCCTAAGCATAGCTAGTTCCTACCCTGTCCTCTTAAGCATAGCTAGTTCCTGTCCTGTTCTCCTAAGCATAACTAGTTCCTACTGTGTTCTCTTAAGCATAGCTAGTTCCTGCACTGTTCTCCTAAGCATAGCTAGTTCCTACCATGTTCTCGTAAGTATAGCTAGTTCCTGCCCTGTTCTCCTAAACATAGCTAGTTCCTGTCGTGTTCTCCTAAGCATAGCTAGTTCCCGCCCTGTTCTCCTAAGCAAAGCTAGTTCCTGTCCTGTTCTCCTTAGCATAGCTTGTTCCTACCCTTTTTCTCCTAAGGATAGCTAGTTCCTGCCCTGTTCTCCTAAGCATAGCTAGTTCATGTCCTGTTCTCCTAAGCATAACTAGTTCCTACCCTGTTCTCCTAAGCATAGCTAGTTCCTGCTCTCTTCTCCTAAGCATAGCTAGTTCCTGCCCACTTCTCTTAAGAGATCATAGAATTTATTTAATTAAATATTTATTCTTATGTACAGTTTAGGACATTTATTAAAGGAAACCAGTATTTTTAAATCCTAAAACAGAGACCAGTAAGAAGGGACCATATTTATTGGGAAAATCTAAATGGCCACTTCATTAAGTGCATCAACCATCTCTCTGTTGCTCTCGTTATATTCTTGTCATGGCCTTTTGCTATTTTGTGGTGGGTTATACATCACTGCAGTCACCACTTTTGTGCCTATTACGTAGTCCCTTGCTTCTCCTCTGTCCCCTCTCTCCAACTCCTCAAAATCCCATTGGTTTTTGATTAGCAGTGCCACTCCTCCACCTTCCCTGTTCCCTTTTTCTTTCCTCAGGATCTGATAGCCAGTTGGAAAGATGACATTTTTTTATGATTCCTGAGAATTTGGTTTCTGTGAGGGTTATAATGTCTGGTGACGCCTCCGTGATTCTTTCTTGCCACTCCTCTCACTTTTTCGTTATACCATCAGCGTTGTTGTACTATATCTTCAGTTTCTTCTCCAACACTGTATTCTGGGGGGGGAGAGTTGTTAGAGTAGATGAGGAGGTCCTGACAGGGTGCTATGGAATTCTACTGTATATTGTGGGGTGGGGGTTGTGTGTGTGTGTGTGTGTGTGTGTGTGTGTGTGTGTGTGTGTGTGTGTGTGTGTGTGTGTGTGTGTGTGTGTGTGTGTGTGTGTGTGTGTGTGTGTGTGTGTGTGTGTGTGTGTGTGTGTGTGTGTGTGTGTGTGTGTGTGTGTGTGCGTGTGTCTGTGTGTGTGTGTCTGTGTGTGTGTGTGTGTGTGTGTGTGTGTGTGTGTGTGTGTGTGTGTGTGTGTGTGTGTGTGTGTGTGTGTGTGTGTGTGTGTGTGTGTGTGTGTGTGTGTGTGTGTGTGTGTGTGTGTGTGTGTGTGTGTGTGTGTGCGTGCGTGCGCTCGCGCGTGTATGTGAAATGCCAGTAAACCCGCCATTATTTTTAAAGTATATGTGCCCACGCTCACACCTCCTATGTGTAAACATGTTTTTGTTGTTGTTACCAAGGTGTTCTTATTAATTCACTGCCACAGTATACCATAGAGATATAAACCATCAAAGAGATGATATTGCATAAGTAAAAGTAACATTAAGCCCAATGGAACGAACCTTAATAAATTCCATTGTTATCGAACCTGTAGTCAAATACTTAACAATATTCTCATCGACCAACTGAATTTTCCCAGCCAAGGCTGACAGATTACATTATCTCATGTGTGAATCTCATCATTTGTGAAGGAGTATAAAAGGAAAACAATCCTGCGTAAGCATAGCTAGTTCCCGCCCTGTTCTCCTAAGCATAGATTGTTCCTGCCCTGTTTTCCTAAGCATAGCTAGTTCCCGCCCTGTTCTCCTAAGCATAGATTGTTCCTGCCCTGTTTTCCTAAGCATAGCTAGTTCCTGCCCTGTTCTCCTAAGCATAGCTAGTTCCTGCCCTGTTCTCCTAAGCATAGCTAGTTCCTGCCCTGTTCTCCTAAGCATAGCTAGTTCCTACCCTGTTCTCTTAAGCATAGATAGTTCCTGCCCTGTTTTCCTAAGCATAGATAGTTGATGCCCTGTTCTCCTAAGCATAGCTAGTTCCCGCCCTGTTCTCCTAAGCATAGCTAGCTCCGGCCTGTTCTCCTAAGCATAGCTAGTTCCTGCCCTGTTCTCTTAAGCATAGCTAGTTCCTGTCCTATTCTCCTAAGCATAGCTAGTTCCCACCCTGTTCTCCTAAGCATAGATAGTTCCTGCCATGTTCTCCAAAGCATAGCTAGTTCCTGTCCCCTAGCTAGTTCCTGCCCTGTTTCCTAAGCTAGTTCTCGCCCTGTTCCCCTAAGCATATAGTTCTCCTAAGCATAGCTAGTTCCTGCCCTGTTCTCCTAAGCATTGCTAGTTCCTGTCCTGTTCTCCTATGCATAGCTAGTTCCTACCCTGTTCTCCTAAGCCTGTTGCCCTCCTAAGCTATCCTGTTCTCCTAAGCATAGCTAGTTCCTTCCCTGTTCTCCTAAGCATAGCTAGCTCCTGTCCTGTTCTCCTAAGCATAGCTATAAGCATAACTAGTTCCTAGTTCCTACCCTGTTCTCTTAAGCATAGATAGTTCCTGCCCTGTTTTCCTAAGCATAGATAGTTCTTGTCATGTTCTCCTAAGCATAGCTAGTTCTGCCCTGTTCTCCTAAGCATAGATAGTTCCTGCCCTGTTCTCCTAAGCATAGCTAGTTCCTGCCCTGTTCTCCTAAGCATAGCTAGTTCCTGTCCTATTCTCCTAAGCATAGCTAGTTCCCACCCTGTTCTCCTAAGCATAGATAGTTCCTGCCCTGTTCTCCAAAGCATAGCTAGTTCCTGTCCTGTTCTCCTAAGCATAGCTAGTTCCCACCCTGTTCTCCTAAGCATAGATAGTTCCTGCCCTGTTCTCCTAAGCCTAGCTAGTTCCTGTCCTGTTCTCCTAAGCATAGCTAGTTCCTGCCCTGTTCTCCTAAGCATAGCTAGTTCTCGCCCTGTTCCCCTAAGCATAGCTAGCTCCTGCCTGTTCTCCTAAGCATAGCTAGTTCCTGCCCTGTTCTCCTAAGCATTGCTAGTTCCTGTCCTGTTCTCCTAAGCATAGCTAGTTCCTACCCTGTTCTCCTAAGCATAGCTAGTTCCTGCCCTGTTCTAAGCATAGCTAGTTCCTATCCTGTTCTCCTAAGCATAGCTAGTTCCTGCCCTGTTCTCCTAAGCATAGCTAGCTCCTGTCCTGTTCTCCTAAGCATAGCTAGTTCCTACCCTGTTCTCCTAAGCATAGCTAGTTCCTGCCCTGTTCTCTTAAGCATAGCTAGTTCCTGTGCTGTTCTCCTAAGCATAGCTAGTTCCTACCGTGTTCTCCTAAGCATAGCTAGTACCTGCCCTGTTCTCCTAAGCATAGCTAGTTCCTGCCCTGTTCTCCTAAGCATAGCTAGCTCCTACCCTGTTCTCCTAAGCATAGCTAGTTCCTGCCCTGTTCTCCTAAGCATAGCTAGCTCCTACCCTGTTCTCCTAAGCATAGATAGTTCCTGCCCTGTTTTCCTAAGCATAGCTAGTTCCTGCCCTGTTCTCCTAAGCATAGCTAGTTCCTGTCCTGTTCTCTTAAGCATAGCTAGTTCCTACCCTGTTCTCCTAAGCATAGATAGTTCCTGCCCTGTTTTCCTAAGCATAGATAGTTCCTGCCCTGTTCTCCTAAGCATAGCTAGTCCCTGCCCTGTTCTCTTAAGAGATTATAGAATTTATTTAATTAAATATTTATTCTTATGTACAGTTAAGGACATTTATTAAAGGAAACCAATGTTTTTTCAATCCTAAAACAGAGACCAGTAAGAAGGGACCATATTTATTGGGAAAATCTAAATGGCATGAAGAGAGAGGGTGAAGGAAGTAGTATTAAAGGTATGAGAGAAGTAAGTGGGTATCACGTGACTCTCATCTCCTGTATGAGCAACTTATGTTTGCCAAAGATATTAGAAACGAGGAAACTGCCTGACTTCTGTGGAACTATGATAGTGACAGTCATTTTCGTGGCCTGCATACATTTTCGTCAACGCTGGAGTACACATAATATCCTCCTGTAGGTGTATTTGTAGTCAAGGATTCTTATGATATGGAATAAGGCCAAGTTGGTCACTCATGAAAATTATTTATGTTAATGAAAACATGTGAAGGCCATTTTAGCTGCTGTCACTAACACCATTCCGCTAAAGTCTGGCAGTGTCAGCATTTTCAAACTCTTGGCAGAAAAGATGTTGCCCATATTAAAGACGGCCGTCACGTGATACCAACATCAACTTACTACAGTACTCTGACAGCACTACTGCTACCTCCTCCACCCACTAGTGTAATGTCACCTGCCTGTCACCTGTACATGTTCCTCTGTATTAGGGCTGAAGAAGCCATTAACAGCAAATCTTTTCCTTTAATATTCAATCCTATAATTAGGAGTCTTTGTCCACATCTTGTCGGAATAATCATACCATTTACAACAATATACTTATTCATTTTTTAAGAGCTAACCTTGTAATATTATAAGGCACCCGAGGATTGGAAGGGATTGGGGCTGAGGGCAGTTCTAGAATACTAGACAAGTTCTTCACCAGCATGAAGACATTCCATCAAAGGGAAAGTGTTTTACTGAGCAATGTAGCAGCACAATACAGCTGTATACATTTTGTCTAAACAAAGATGAGGAATGAAAAATAGATTAACGAATTATTACAATGACTTAATCACTATATTTAATAGAAGAAAGAAGCCGCCAACAACACTAGGGAAAATTTAGTGGTACTGTATATATCCTTTACTACATTCCTAGTGTCTCACTGTAAATGAAATGTATCTGACAGCCGTGGATAGTGTACAGGCTGACAGGTGCAGGAAATCCTGACGGAGCAGGAGTGGCGCCAAGAGAAGCCAAGGAGGGCAGCAAAAATTTCCATTATCCCCCCAAAGTCCCCACATAAAAAAAATAACTAGATGTATTTCGGCAGAAACTTACTACATTTATGTAGCAACTGCATTGTAAACACTGGCTAATATTGTAGTGGCCAGGCTTAGGCTTAGTTTCAAATACTTCTGGCAGTCTGGCAGATACACATGATGATCAAACCAAATGCAAAGTATGTGGCCAGTTCTATGACCAATATCTTGAACACTATGTGCTTAATTGTCCACTTATTGAGGGAAAATATAGAGATAGTATAATAACCTATGTGACATGTCAAGATATCTCATTAATAAAAATAAGATACCAGATATATTAAGTAAATTTCCTAAATTTGCTAGTAACAGATAAGTGAACTGTAGATATAAATCCAGATGTACTCCAATAAACCGTTTTGGGGCCTAGTTCCTAGGCCTATTGTGTATCCATATGATCTTACGCTGCCCTCCACAGGATGGATATGGAGTGCACAATAAACTAGCCACTTCGGAGCAAAATCTAATCTAATGTAAGTAATATTAAATTTAAACTGACCTATGACATATATAACAAAATTTAACTAAAAAAAAAAATGCGTTAGTTTAAGCGAGGTTTCTAAGTTTTGGTCCAAAAATAAAAATCTTAACATCTTTATCAATGAAAACAAATTATCCCGAGATTAACACCCGTTAATCTCGGGACCACGGTTCTCGGGATCACGGTTCTCGGGATCACGGTTCTCGGGATCACGGTTCTCGGGATCACGGTTCTCGGGACAACGGTTCTCGGGTCCACGGTTCTCGCGATTACGATTCTCGGGACAACGGTTCTCGGGATCACGATTCTCGGGACAACGGTTCTCTGGATCACGATTCTCGGGACCACGGTTCTCGGGATCACGATTCTCGGGACAACGGTTCTCGGGACCACGGTTCTCGCGATCACGATTCTCGGGACAACGGTTCTCGGGTCCACGGTTCTCGCGATCACGATTCTCGGGACAACGGTTCTCGGGATCACGGTTCTCAGGATCACGGTTCTCAGGATCACGGTTCTCGGGACCACGGCTCTCGGGATCACGATTCTCGGGACAACGGTTCTCGAGACAACGGTTCTCAGGATCACGGTTCTCAGGATTACGGTTCTCGGGACCACGGTTCTCAGGATCACGGTTCTCAGAAACACGGTTCTCAGAAACACGGTTCTCGGGACCACAGTTCTCGGAATCACGATTCTCGGGACAACGGTTCTCGGGACCACGGTTCTCAGGATCACGGTTCTCGAGACCACGGTTCGAGTTCCCCGTCCACCTTTCTATTTATTCGTCGACAGTCGTTCATTACGGCTTGAACTGAGTTCAAAGACTGTGACTTTGAGGGAGGTAATGATAGATTTACTGTGAAAGCTTACAGAGCTGTGGAAAAGAACAGTAGGGTTGCAGACAGTAGCCACTGATGCAGACAGTACACAGTAGTGCCTCCTGTGAAACTTTCCCATTAGAAGTCTCGTAGCTCAGTGGTAAAGCGCTGGACCTGTTAATCTTGGGACCACATCAAGGGACAGTAAGAATAATCAGAAAATTTACAAAGATAAGATATGACCTTACATTAAACAACACATATGACCCTACTCACTGAGCCTGGGAATTCCTCCCCAGTGTTGTGAGGTTTTTAGTCAGGTCACATGTCGAGGTCACATGTCAAGTAAAATTTAAGAGTGACACACCAGGCAAAGGGGAATTTTGTCAACACATGTACAGTATATACATACACATAAATACACATATAATACCAGCACCTTTAATCTTACGTCACCTTGTAAAATTGAACTCTCAATTCTGACATCTCAGCTAGCCACAGACATTAGAAACAGTGATTCTGCCGACTCTGCCCTCAATTCCATATTTGAGAATAAATGGTAGAGTCCGTAGAGTCATTGAGTTTCTGATGTACCAGCGGTGAAGAAAGACAGGTGTCCTATCACATCCATTACATCTGTACTGAGTAAATAGTGTTGTTAAAGGCACAACTACTATGCAATGACATTTGATTTGAAGATGCTCTTGACGATCAGGATCCTCGTTCACTGATTCTTCCCTCGATGAATAAATTAACATTAACGTACCTGGAGAGTAGCTTCTGGTAATCGTTGTAAGAGCTGAGAACCATCTCCTTCTCAACAATGTCCTTGAAGTCTCGTTGAGGTCCTGCCAGGAAGGTGACGGGAGGGAAGTACCTGACGCATGCAAGTAAAAACAGTCATTATTTCACAACAATATATGATACAATAGGTTGGGCGAATTGACTGTATTATCATGTGCCGTGTCGTCTGGTCACAGTGTAATTACCAATTTGTAGCTAGATGAGCAGAACTTTGGTGGTAATATCCCAGTAGTTTCTGTGTGACACAGTCTAACAAAACACTAATCTACGCGCGCGCGCGTGTGTGTGTGTGTGTGTGTGTGTATGCCTGCGTGTGCGTGTGCGTGTGCGTGTGCGTGCCTGTTTGTCAGAAGCTCAGAACACATAAATCACGTCGTTATTAGTAAACACAATTACCTCCAACTCTTCCTTAGTCATTCAACACTTTATAACCTTCAACTCTTCCCTCAGCGTTCAGTACTTCCCTTACAACTCCAACTCATTCCTAACCACTTTAACACTTTTCTCTCTCTCATTAAAGATATTTTTTTTATTTTGGTGCTCTGCCATAAGAAGTGGCCATTAATAACTTTCCGATATTTTAACAACTATATATGGTTGCTCCATTAAGAAAGCTGTTAGTGCCATTATGCGAGTCAATTTCATTCAGGGAGGTGTCGTAGTAAATCATAAATTCAAGGTCACTGGCATCAATTAAGTTAAATACTATTACGATAACAAAGAGTTTAGTTTGTAACTTAGAAGAGTAGGATCCCAGGTGTTGCCTCTGATGCTCAACTCAACCTCGTTCCTATGTGGAAAAGGGAGTTGCTGTTGTTGTTGTGGAGGAAGAAGAGGAGGAGAGGGAGCAGGAGGCAGCAGCAGCGAGGGAGGGAGGCAGGGAAGGCGGATGCACTCGTGTTGCCTGGTGAACACTGACATAACAAGACAGAAGTTACAGTAACCAAGGCATGAGACTGACATAACAAGACAGAAGTTACAGTAACCAAGGCATGAGACTGACATAATAACACCATCATCACTACCCACTACCACCATACTGTTACCACTACTCACCACCAAAAAACCCTCCTCCCCACAAGCATCGCTACACACCACTGTAATTACTCACTTTATATATTGGGAGTTCTCCAGAAATGTAGTCATCTCATACTTGAAGATCTTAAGGTTGATGAGGTCGTCTGAGGAGAGAGAAGCAGCGTCGATGTCCTCAGCTCGACTTAAGAACTCTTGACACTTGACCTGTCCAACATGAATACTGATGGAGATAAGTTGTATAAAATACCGACATGATGGAAAAATGGACACAAGTGAGGTATAATGCGGTCTTTTATTGACAAACAGATCTGTTTGTGCATTATACTGCATTTACGTGTATTTTTCCGTGAACATCGATACTTGTTCTCCAATTTGTCTATATCAACTACTGAGTATGATACACAAACTCTCAACATGTACTCTCCAACCATGAGCACACAATGTTCGGCACATGAATGAACATACACACACTCTTAACATGTATTCTCCAAGGTCGAAGCGCACACAGTGTTCACCTTTGGTTGGTCTGAACACACAACCTGCCAACACTTGAAGCAACATTATTCAATAAACGTTGAAACAGAATTTTAACTCTTGTCAGAACTGACAAACTATAAAGACATAAATTAAAGCTTTCTTTATGATAACTCTCGAGATATCCAACAGGATAACATAAGACGTAGCTATGATAACATAAGTAATTTCTTTACATTTAAACTGACGTCTTATAAGTAATATTAAATTAATTTTTTATGTGAGTGGAGAACACAAGCAGCAAGTACCACTTATTAACTGATGACGTCGCATGAACATCAAACTTTGTTTAATTAGATGTGTTTATGATTTGATAAAACCCACTGTGTGGGCAAAACATCTGTGTTTATTTTTCCATCCAGGATTATCAAAGCTTATTCCTTCGGTGACACTGATAATCGGTTGGAGGAATATTTCTGCTAGTGGGGATGGATTCGACAAGGACCTACCAGGTATGGGTCAGTAGGCCTGCTGCAGTGTTCCTCCTTTATGTTATGTTCTAAAGCTTGGCCCTCAAGCTTTGTATCAGCTTGGTGTTCAAGCTGAACATCTTCCTCTCATAAAGGTCTTCATAATGCTTGCCTCTCTTTTACTTGCCTTGTGTACATATTTTGCACCATCTGAAATTATTTTAATTCTGGCCTCTGTGCTAATTACTGCTACACAGAGAACAAGCAACGTTGTCATCTTTATTACATAAATTGTTTAGAAAACCAACGAGTTGATGAATGAGTCACTTGTCCAACATTTGGGTATCTTTATTTTATGGAGGTGATGTGTTCATAACATCGATATTGATAAAAGTACAGCAAATGTGCAGAGAGTGGGGCTTATATACTGCAGACAGGTGAGGTGAAGCAGTTGCAGACGGCGTCATCGGTGGACAAAATCCACTAGTTAAGTAAGTCATGATTCTAGGTTAGTCCAGCGTTCTAGAACTCCCTTCATCAAGATCCCAGGATGTTGCTGTGTCTGACAGGTATTTCCAGACACAGACAAATCTAAACTTACACATAATTATTAGTATTTTGGTTATGAATGAACAATTTTTATTTAATTCGGGTGAAGTGGTAAACCCACGTGAGTAAATCAATGCAAAGACCGGATGAGGTTCGATCCTCCGTCCTTGAATCGTCTGACCAGTCAGGCTGTTGGTTACAGTGTCAATAAGTGACATAAATGATGGGGGGAATTATTATTATTATTATTATTATTATTATTATTATTATTATTATTATTATTATTATTATAATCAAGGGGAAGCGCTAAACCCGTAGAATTATACAGCGCCTGGGGGGATGTGGAAGGTATTCAGGTTCAATTTAGAGAACTGGAGAACACATCCAATTCCCTAGAACAAGAGCCCATCACCAGCATCAAGGAACCTTCCTTGAGGGGGTAGGGAGAGAACAAGAACTAACATCTTGCGGCGGAACAGATGACAGGTGACTCACCTTGCGCTGCTCGAAGTGTTCCAAGCTGTAGCTGTCAAGACGACCTGCTGTGTTGTCGTTGATGCCAACCTGTTAACACACACACAAATAATTAGACAAAAAGTATTTACTGTATAAAATACCAACAAGTTGATGAATAAGACACATGTGCAACATGTTGGTACCCAGACGATGCACATAATGTATGTCCATTCATCAACATACACTAAACACAGACGCTACGTTGACGCTTTTTTAAACTACTACTTGAAATAATTCGGTCACTGTGACCGAGGAAGAAGTGTTCCTGGTCCCGAATAACCCATATACAGATTTTATGAGCCTGTTTAATAACATACATTAACCAAAAGGTTATCTAAAATTTACTAAATTGCTGAAACACTATATAACGTGTGAATTGGCTTAATGGCAAAGCCTGAAAGACTGGTAAATTTAAATAAGTCTTACCCACCCCATAATTGCTTGAAAAAAGAATGAAAATACTAAAAGGATTCATCTAGATTAGTCTTAGATGAGGAAACGAGCTAGGAAGAATGAGACTTAGGACATTTATCATTTGAAAGTTGAAGAAGAAGAGAGCATATGATCACGACATACAGAATACTAGGTAATGATGGTCTCTTTACCACGGATGCAACAAAAACATGAGTTCATACTTGGAAATTACACACACAAATGAGCCGCAAGGATGCTAGAAAATATTTAACATAAGAGTGGAAAATACAGGAGAGTGAGCTGAACAACTACATAGATTCCACAGAGAAGTTCCAAAATACATATAACAATGTTATTTAAAGTCTGTCTGTCGAAAGTTTAGAAGCATTACAGAGTTAGCAATCACCCTTCGCTTTCTCCAAGAACTCTACTAGCTAAGTACAAATATGGAATTAAATATGATAGGTTAGAGTAGGCTTGAATACAATAAGTAAGTTTATTCAAATATTTGTTAAGATTGGATTGATTAGTCTAGACCTGGTTAGGTCAGGTCACTATTAGTTTGGAGAGCTTAATTTGGTTATATTAGGTCTCTCTTACCATGGCTATTTATGCAATATATTAAACTTTGTGTGTTGAGCATTTACGTATTAGCTAATTAAATTTAAAGTCTGTCGAAAACCTCTGATATATCAATGATGGGTTTCGAGAGTTTTGCTACTCCCGCAGCCTCGGCCAGGCTTCTCCGTGCTTGCCTGGTCAACCAGGCTGTTTCTGCTAGTGGCCGGTTGCCTAAATATCCATCCGACAGTGTTTTTGATATCTTCAGGTAAGATGTCAAAAACTATAGGACTACATGTGTTAATGGACTGTTCTCTTTTTTTTAGTCCACGGCGCCTCTTGCTTTCTCTCACTCCAATATGATGTTATAACAGTGTGCGGACTTGGCACCAGGCCCTTAAGCACTTCCAAGTATATACAATCGAGTATATCTCTCTCGGTTCCGCTGTCAACTACGAGCAATAATTTAAGCGAGAGATCACAAGCGATATGAGTTGTGTCACCATAAGCACTATTTCTCTTGTTTTGAAAGTTCTCATTATCCTCGCCCTCATTTTCCTGAACGTCCTGGTATATGACTTATTCTGTTCTTGGAATGAAAGGTCAGCTGACTTTATTGCTCCAAGATCCTTAATGTATTTACTCTGTTCTATTTGGGAATCCTCATACGTTTCGTATACAGTTTCCCTTATGAGATCTTCATTCCTTCCATGTCTAGAAAGTCGGAAGTTGTCACCACAGAACGTCATGTTATTCTCCAGTGTCCGTTGAAACACTTTGTTTATATTTTCCTGCAATTTTTTTGTGTCTTCTACTGAGGTTGTTTTCATGCTTATTTTGATATCATCTACAAATGATAATACGAAACTGCGATGATACTTTTTTTTATCTATGTCCGCTATGAAGATTAGAGACAGCCAAGGTGCCAGGACTATGCCTTGCTAATACTGGATTTTACTCTATTTGCTACCACTCTGTGTTCAATCTGTCAGGTAATTGAGTATCCATTTGCCTACTTTCCCCATGATCGCATTTGTCAAATGCCTTTTTTTTTTTTTTTTTGGTTTTCTTCCAACACCTCAAGCAATTCTATCAAAATGGTTCAGCAGCTGTGACAAGTATATTCTTCTCCCTCTAGATCCATTCTTGTTCGGGTTGTGCAGGCTTTTCCGTTCCATATAATTTGTTATTTGGCGTCTCATCATCCTTTTGAAGACTTTTATGATGTGGGATGTTAAGGTTGTCGGCTTGTAATGATTCTTGGCAAGCGCTCTACTGCCTCTTATGCAAAGCAGCTATGTCTGCACTCTTTAAGGCCTATGAGATTTCATCTAGATCTAAACTCTTTCTCAAATGATACCGAGAGTTCGTACTAGTGGTATTTTGCATTTCTTTATAAATAAAGAATTCGACGAATCCGGTCAAGGTACTGCATGAGTTCACATGTTTTCTATTTCCTTTTCGAACTCAGCAGGATTTGTGTGGATGTCACGTCGACCGCTTGTCACCTGTACACCACCAGGTGACAGGTGACAGGTGACATACAGGGATTGGAGTAAATCTTAAATTCATATATTCTTAAATATACACTGCTGCTCTCAATGGCAACCCATCCTCCTAATCAACTGACGTTGATTAGGAGGGATGTGTAACTGTGACACGGGAATAAAAGTGATTAGTAATAGTGTACTGTACAGTCATGCATGAAATTTCTTCTTGCCTGTATGCATTACTGCATCTTACTGCGATTATGATATGTAATAGTCTGTTAATTTTGTTTAACAGACAACACTTTGACCTAACCACTTCTAAGGTAATCTGGTTAGAAGGTTAGAACTGTTACTGGAGTTTGTGGGTGTCAATCTGCCAATTTTGTTTTAAAAACACTGTCACCCGTGATATACCAATGACCAGTTTCCAGAGTTTCCTACCCTCGATCCGGCCCGGGGCCGGACTTTTCTGTTGATGGCCTGTTCAACCAGGTTGTTGCTGTCTGTGGCCCACTGTCCCACATTAGGCATCAAAGCCTGATTGATCTGGCACTTCACAGAGGTGGTGGTCCAGTTTCCTCTTAAAGATTTATACATGGAGATAAATGGTTTAAAATACCGACGAGATGGAAAAAATAGACACATGCATTATCATGAGATCCTTTATTGACTACGTTTCGCCCACACAGTGGGCTTCATCAAGATCCAGGCCAGGATAGGTCTTGGCCCATATCTTCTCCATGCGGTGACTCGGCAGTGGCTTCCTATAGGGAGAGTGTCATCACATTTTTTTTTTTATCAAGGCGGAAGGTGGCAGGCGATGATCGGCAACAACGTCCTAAGGGTCTTGTCTGTAAGATACACAAGGTGTGCTGCCCTGTCCTCCCGGGTTTGTCTGACAGTCTGTTGTGGGAGGAAGCAGTTGCATAGGGACCTCGAGGCAGGACAGTAATGCACCAACGGGAGCTCAACCATCTGTTCATGGTGGGTGCATAGCTCCCGTCTTCGTTGCTCGAGGATATACGTTAAGGTCATGAACCCAAGTCGTAGTCGGTGAATGGCCACACGTTGCTCCCTAGTCCGCGTATTCATTGGGCAGGGTGAGGTTCCCGGCATGTTGCCAAATCATACCATCGCGAGACAGAGCCGGATAAGACCGACCTTGAGGACAGGGCTGCCCTGGCTGCAAGGTGCACTGTCGAAGGCTGATGTGGACAGTGGCACGTGGCTGCATCTCATAGGTGGCCGTCTTAGCGGCCTCGTCTGTGGCGTCCTTGCCTGGAATGCCGACATGGCTTGGGATCAAGTGATACTGACGATCCATCCTTGCTCGATGAGTGAAGAGACCTCTGTACTGTAGTTATCAGAGGTATGTTGCTCCTTGGCTCGTTGTGCTGAAGTGCTTATATCGTTGACTTGAAGTCAAGGTGAATGACTGGGGGGGGGGGGGCGCTGGATCACATGCTACAACGCCTGGTGGATGATGTAGAGCTCTGCATGCAGAATGGTACAGTGGTCAGGGAGTCGCCACCCAGAGGCTACCCCTCGTGGAACATCTGAGTCCTTGGAACCCTCGGTGTAGTAGGCAGAACACCCTGGACTCTTGGTGACGGTTATACTGGCAATGATATGTCACTGACATAGACAACAGTCTCTTAGTGATGTCAGTAAGGATCCAGATCCACCGACACCTCGGGAAGACCTCTGGGTTTTGTCCTTGATGGGTTGAATCTTGGCCATCCTGTGGCAGCGATGAAACCTATTCTGTCCTCAAGAGAGGGCAGCTAGGCCTCCTGGTTGAGTCCGACTATGCTGGTCCACCTGGGCGCACCCAGTATGGCTCAAGCTGCGGTATTCTGCACAACTTCTAAATGCAGGGTTCTGGAGGGACTGGTATGTACCAGTGCAAGTGCTCCTTAGTCCACCGGGGAGCGCACGGTATGTAAATAGAACATTTTCAGGACCTTTTGGCTGGCTGTCAACCTAAGGCCAGCCATTGCAGACATAGCCCTGATTCTCTGAAGGTTCTGCTTCCTGATGTACTCTGCTTCCAGAAGGAAAGCCGTTGGTTGATATAGATGCCCAAGTACTGGCAGCTGTTTACCCACGCCAAATCGATTCCTTGTATCCGCAGCCTGGTGGGTAGTTTGTGGACGTGAATTATCATGGGCTTTGAATTTTCTGCCGATATCTTGCGTCTAACTTCTTGGCAGGTGAACCCCACCAAGTCTAGGTCTTTTTGGGCACGCAACAGCAGGTTCCTTTTCCTTGGGACCACCAGTGCAAGGTCATCAGAGTAGTTGAGCGGTAACATTCCACTATGGAACGGTAGTTGCACCAATTGAAGTGTCAGGATGTTAAAGAGGGTGGAGCTGAGGACTCTTCCCTTGAGGGGAGCCATTTTCCATAGACTTGTAGTGAGAGTTGTGCTCCTGGAAGCACACTCGGGCATGCCTGTTCCTCAGGTAGGACCTAATCCATGCTAGCAGCCTGCTCTTTATTTACCTTCGGGCCAAGAGAGCACTGGTAATCTCAAAGCACTTCTCCAGAGATGTTCGTTGGCTGTAATGGCTATCAGCAGTGTGGAGATGCTCTCGGAGTTGCCCACGCCTGTGTGGAAGCCTTAGAAGTGTTGATTGTCTGGTCCAAGTTTCTACCTCAGGCATTCCAGCACCATTCTCTCAGCTGTCTTGGCAATACAGGGAGATGGGCCTTGCACTACCTGGTTCCTTGGGATTGGTGATCGGTCTGATGTTGGCCTCCTTCCAAGCAGCTTGGAGTCTCCCAGCCCTCCATGTTTGGTTGATGACCTTCCGAGCCTGACCATACGGACATGTCATAGGTGATGCCATTTCCTTCTGGTGTAGCATCCTTGGACGTCTTGATGACCACCTGGAGTTCATGGCTGTTTAAGTTCACATTTGTGACATCAACTTCCTCGATGGCCTTGTGCATGACCATGACTCTTCTTGGTAGTAGTTCCGCCTGAAGCTTCTGGATATCCTGAGGTAGATGGACAGACGCTGCCCTAGAAGTTCGGCTAACCTGCTCTGCTCTAGCTTTGAGTCCGAGTGCACCGCGCTTTGGGTTTCTGCTGGCCCATAAGAACATAAGAAAGAAGGAACACTGCAACAGGTCTACTGGCCTATGCGAGGCAGGTCCAGTTCTCCCACTGGCTTAAGCCAATGTCTTGACCTAGTGAGGTCAGACACGCCACTTAAGGAAGGAGCACGGCATCCGTCCTAGCAGCACAAGCTAGTCAGGTCCAACTCACACCCACCCACACCCACTCATGTACATGTATTTATCCAACCTATTTTTAAAACTACATAATGTCTTAGCTTCTGATGGTACTCGGGAGTTTGTTACACTCATCCACAACTCTATTACCAAACCAGTACTTTCCTATATCCTTCCTGAATTTGAATTTTTCCAATTTAAAGCCATCGCTGCCTTTATTTTAGATTATATCTCTGAAAGCGTTGTAAACTGATCCATGGACGAACACCACTCGAGCCACTTGTCCACTTTGACCCTCTGAGAAACAGAGTGCATGGTGCACCACCTCCCTCAGAGGACGCCTGAAATCGGCTATCGTCTGTATTGCTTCAACATGACGTTGACATGACGGTTCATTGACATCCAGTCGCACTTGAGTGTCCAGCTGCCTTTGACCTTGGGATGGAGACCTCAGCTGCCCATTGGAAAGCTGAAGCGAGGTCGTGGGCCGCACCGTACGGATCTCCAGGGAGGTTGCTGTCCTCCCACAATTGCTGAATGATCTGGAAGCATTGCTAGTCAACCTTCTTGACATTCCATCTAGGGGCTGCTGTTGCGGGTGGTCGCCATCGAATTTCCAAGGAGGTAACTACTGCAAAGTGGTCACAAGTGAATTGGGGATGTACCTCCCAACTCACACTCGGCAGCAGCCAACTGGATGCAAGAGTGATATCCAGGTGACCACCAAAGTAGTGTATTGGTTCCCAATTGTTGAGGAGAGCTATCTCTGGCACGTCTTCGAGGTGAACGGCAGTAATGGGTGGTGTGCATTGATGTCCCCAGCTACAGTAAGATCTTCCGTGCATGCAAGAGCAGCTACCTCCAAAATGCTGAGGGTGAACCTGCGGTTTTTGTAGATGTTATAAATCGTTACGGGAACACCTGACAGGTGTTCCCCTCAGCCCCTTCGCCACATTCAATAGGGTCAGTGATGATAGTGTAGGGGACTGAGTTCCTCACAAAAATCGTCGTGCCCCTGCTAGTATCGTCGGTATGATATAGGTAGGCTGAATACCCTAGGATGTGCGGCTGAGTTTGTGTCTGGGGTACAGTGAGTCTCCTATAAGAGAATGACGGTGACCTCGTCATGGACAACTATCTCGGCCACCAGGTGAAGCTTACGCCTTAGGCCAAAGACATTCCATTGCAAGATCTTCAGTGGCTTGCGTGGAGATTCACAGCCATCTCCGCCTGTCTCTTCTGTCTCTGTCTCCTCTACTACTTCCGCAAAACTGTCTGTATGTGAGTCTGTAGTTGCTCCGAGTTCTCCTTGTCCAGAACATATACGCTGAGCAATGCCACTATCAGCATCTGTCTTGTGCTCTGGTCCTGCACTGAAGGCAGAATGGCACAGATGGCATCGGAGAGACCTGGACAACCTTCTGGAGCTGGTGGCTGAGCTGGCTTCCTGATGTCTCTGGAATAAGGTATGGGGAAATCCCATGGCTGACATTGGGGTTATGGACATTGCTGTTCCGCCAACACCACTGGGGCTGCGTCCACTGGGGTCACTTCTCTCTCAGTTGTTGCATCCCGTGGTGGAAGTGGTGTCATTTTCTGGCCACCTGTGAGAGGGACTTGGAGTGGGGTTAGAGAGGCCTATCGCGGGGCCGACTACAAGGTGCCTTCCTTAGTGTGGTTTTACCTTGACCATGCTGTTCCCAGTAGTTTGACCTCCTGTTCCATCTCGGGTTTGGTCCTTATTGTTGCTTATAATACTGCATGGCAGCCGTCATGGTTCGTCGTCTTGGTGCGGCTGCTATAACCGGGAAATCGGCGTCGTTGTCCACTGCATCTTCTTTGGTGCTGAGACCTCGGCCACAGGAGAACACTGCTGGGCAGTCTTGGTTCTCTGTGGCACAACTGCGGTTGGGTCTGAGGGTGGTCGCACCTGCCACCATCAAAGTACAATCTCCAGGCAACTCGGATTCCATGCTTGGTGCTTCCTCTTGCTGTTGGCACAACTGGGTGCCAGCTGAGGAACCGTGGTGCTTGGATTCTTGAGAATCGTGTGATGATCCATGCTGCATACACCACATTGTCTCTTGTGTTGATATGTGGCTGCTATGTTGCCAAAGCCCTGATAGTTGAAGCATTGTAAAGGGTCTGGGATGTATAGTCTGGTCTTCAAATTTCCCCATTCTCTTAGGCCCATGTGGGTGGGGAGAGGACCCTTGTGGTGGACAAGCACCTGCCGTGAATGAGCATTGTTGCTCTGCTTGATCGCCAGATTATAGGCCTTGATAATGTTTGGCTCATCCTCGATGCGAGCTACTAGCAGGGACATGCAAGAGCAGCCCTTTGTGTAACTTCTCCGTCATGCTCATTTCCACTATCTGAAGTGAAGAGTCTGTTGTTGATACTCTCTTCAGCCGGTCGTATGTTTCCTCATTCCGAGGAATAATTTTTATCTTGTTCCTCAGTGTAAATTCGCAACGAACCTTGAGGCTTTTCTCTTTCTCCAGGTTTCTCACAAACTCATAGGAGGGTACCTTGAATTTGTTGTTAAAAGTTACATTTAGAGTCAGGTGGAGTATGTTGAGAATGTAGGATCTGAGACGGACCTGCACAGAATGGGCAAATATAAAAGAGAGCAAATGAGAGAGTGGGTGAGATGTTATCAACAAATTTTGTTGAAAATAAGAAAAAGGTTTGGAGTGAGATTAATAAGTTGAGGAAGCCTAGGGAACAAATGGATTTGATAGTTAAAAAGAGGAGAGGAGAATTATTAAATGGAGAGTTAGAGGCATCGGAAAGATGGAGGGAATATTTTGAGGAATTGTTAAATGTTGATGAAGATAGGGAAGCTGTGATATCGTGTATAGGGCAAGGAGGAATAACATCTTGTAGGAGTGAGGAAGAGCCAGTTGTGAGTGTGGGGGAAGTTCGTGAGGCAGTAGATAAAATGAAAGGGGGTAAGGCAGCCGGGATTGATGGGATAAAGATAGAAATGTTAAAAGCAGGTGGGGATATAGTTTTGGAGTGGTTGGTGCAATTATTTAATAAATGTATGGAAGAGGGTAAGGTACCTAGGGATTGGCAGAGAGCATGCATAGTTCCTTTGTATAAAGGCAAAGGGGACAAAAGAGAGTGCAAAAATTATAGGGGAATAAGTCTGTTGGCAGTTTGGAGTGACTATCTAAATTGTCGTATCTGGGCGCCTCTGCAAAGACAGTAATTATGTATGAGCGATGGTGAAAGTGATAATGAAAGTTTTTTCTTTCTTTTTGGGTTTTTCTTTCTTTTGGGTCACCCTGCCTTGGTGGGAGACGGCCGACATGTTAAAAAAAAGTTTGTTGAGTATACCTGGTAAAGTGTATGGTAGAGTTATTATTGAAAGAACTAAGAGTAAGACGGAGAGTAGGATAGCAGATGAACAAGGAGGATTTAGGAAAGGTAGAGGGAGTGTAGACCAAGCGTTTGCAGTGAAACATATAGGTGAACAGTAGTTAGATAAGAGCAAAGAGGGTTTTTTTGGCATTTATGGACTTGGAAAAGGAATATAACAGGGTGGATAGGGAAGCAACGTGGCAGATGTTGCAAATGTATGCAACAGGAGGTAGGTTACTGAGAGCAGTGAAGAGGTTTTACGAGGATAGAGAGGTTCAGGTTAGAGTCTGTAGGAGGGAGGGAGATTGTTACCCGGTAAATGTAGGCCTTAGACAAGGATGAGTGATGTCACCATGGTTGTTCAATATATTTAAAGATGGGGTTGTAAGAGGAGTGAATGCTTGGGTGCTGGCAAGAGGTGTGGGGTTAAAAGATAAAGAACCTAACACAAAGTGGGAGTTGTTACAGATGCTCTTTGCTGATGACACTGTGCTTTTGGGAGATTCTGAAGAGAAGTTGCAGAGGTTGGTGGATGAATTTGGTAGGGTGTGTAAAAGAAGAAAATTAAAAGTGAATACCGGAAAGAGTAAGGTGATGAGGATAACAAAAAAATTAGGTGACGAAAGATTGGATATCACATTGGAGGAAGAGAGTATGGAGGAGGTGAATGTATACAGATATTTAGGAGTGCATGTGTCAGCAGATGGGTCTATGAAAGTTGAGGTGAATGATAGAACTGACGAGGGGAAAAAGATGAGTGGTGCATTTAGAAGTCTGTGGAGACAAAGAATTTTTTTCCATGGAAGCAAAGAGGGGAATGTATGAGAGTATAGTTATACCACTGCTCTTATATGGGTGTGAAACATGGTGGTGAATGTTGCAACAAGTAGAAGGCTGGAGACAGTGGAGATGTCATGTCTGAGGGCAATGTGTGGTGTATGGAACATCTGAGTCCTTGGAACCCTCGGTGTAGTAGGCAGAACACCCTGGACTCTTGGTGACGGTTATACTGGCAATGATATGTCACTGACATAGACAACAGTCTCTTAGTGATGTCAGTAAGGATCCAGATCCACCGACACCTCGGGAAGACCTCTGGGTTTTGTCCTTGATGGGTTGAATCTTGGCCATCCTGTGGCAGCGATGAAACCTATTCTGTCCTCAAGAGAGGGCAGCTAGGCCTCCTGGTTGAGTCCGACTATGCTGGTCCACCTGGGCGCACCCAGTATGGCTCAAGCTGCGGTATTCTGCACAACTTCTAAATGCAGGGTTCTGGAGGGACTGGTATGTACCAGTGCAAGTGCTCCTTAGTCCACCGGGGAGCGCACGGTATGTAAATAGAACATTTTCAGGACCTTTTGGCTGGCTGTCAACCTAAGGCCAGCCATTGCAGACATAGCCCTGATTCTCTGAAGGTTCTGCTTCCTGATGTACTCTGCTTCCAGAAGGAAAGCCGTTGGTTGATATAGATGCCCAAGTACTGGCAGCTGTTTACCCACGCCAAATCGATTCCTTGTATCCGCAGCCTGGTGGGTAGTTTGTGGACGTGAATTATCATGGGCTTTGAATTTTCTGCCGATATCTTGCGTCTAACTTCTTGGCAGGTGAACCCCACCAAGTCTAGGTCTCTTTGGGCACGCAACAGCAGGTTCCTTTTCCTTGGGACCACCAGTGCGAGGTCATCAGAGTAGTTGAGCGGTAACATTCCACTATGGAACGGTAGCTGCACCAATTGAAGTGTCAGGATGTTAAAGAGGGTGGAGCTGAGGACTCTTCCCTTGAGGGGAGCCATTTTCCATAGACTTGTAGTGAGAGTTGTGCTCCTGGAAGCACACTCGGGCATGCCTGTTCCTCAGGTAGGACCTAATCCATGCTAGCAGCCTGCTCTTTATTTACCTTCGGGCCAAGAGAGCACTGGTAATCTCAAAGCACTTCTCCAGAGATGTTCGTTGGCTGTAATGGCTATCAGCAGTGTGGAGATGCTCTCGGAGTTGCCCACGCCTGTGTGGAAGCCTTAGAAGTGTTGATTGTCTGGTCCAAGTTTCTACCTCAGGCATTCCAGCACCATTCTCTCAGCTGTCTTGGCAATACAGGGAGATGGGCCTTGCACTACCTGGTTCCTTGGGATTGGTGATCGGTCTGATGTTGGCCTCCTTCCAAGCAGCTTGGAGTCTCCCAGCCCTCCATGTTTGGTTGATGACCTTCCGAGCCTGACCATACGGACATGTCATAGGTGATGCCATTTCCTTCTGGTGTAGCATCCTTGGACGTCTTGATGACCACCTGGAGTTCATGGCTGTTTAAGTTCACATTTGTGACATCAACTTCCTCGATGGCCTTGTGCATGACCATGACTCTTCTTGGTAGTAGTTCCGCCTGAAGCTTCTGGATATCCTGAGGTAGATGGACAGACGCTGCCCTAGAAGTTCGGCTAACCTGCTCTGCTCTAGCTTTGAGTCCGAGTGCACCGCGCTTTGGGTTTCTGCTGGCCCATAAGAACATAAGAAAGAAGGAACACTGCAACAGGTCTACTGGCCTATGCGAGGCAGGTCCAGTTCTCCCACTGGCTTAAGCCAATGTCTTGACCTAGTGAGGTCAGACACGCCACTTAAGGAAGGAGCACGGCATCCGTCCTAGCAGCACAAGCTAGTCAGGTCCAACTCACACCCACCCACACCCACTCATGTACATGTATTTATCCAACCTATTTTTAAAACTACATAATGTCTTAGCTTCTGATGGTACTCGGGAGTTTGTTCCACTCATCCACAACTCTTATTACCAAACCAGTACTTTCCTATATCCTTCCTGAATCTGATTTTTTCCAATTTAAAGCCATCGCTGCCTTTATTTTAGATTATATCTCTGAAAGCGTTGTAAACTGATCCATGGACGAACACCACTCGAGCCACTTGTCCACTTTGACCCTCTGAGAAACATAGAGTGCATGGTGCACCACCTCCCTCAGAGAACGCCTGAAATCGGCTATCGTCTGTATTGCTTCAACATGACGTTGACATGACGGTTCATTGACATCCAGTCGCACTTGAGTGTCCAGCTGCCTTTGACCTTGGGATGGAGACCTCAGCTGCCCATTGGAAAGCTGAAGCGAGGTCGTGGGCCGCACCGTACGGATCTCCAGGGAGGTTGCTGTCCTCCCACAATTGCTGAATGATCTGGAAGCATTGCTAGTCAACCTTCTTGACATTCCATCTAGGGGCTGCTGTTGCGGGTGGTCGCCATCGAATTTCCAAGGAGGTAACTACTGCAAAGTGGTCACAAGTGAATTGGGGATGTACCTCCCAACTCACACTCGGCAGCAGCCAACTGGATGCAAGAGTGATATCCAGGTGACCACCAAAGTAGTGTATTGGTTCCCAATTGTTGAGGAGAGCTATCTCTGGCACGTCTTCGAGGTGAACGGCAGTAATGGGTGGTGTGCATTGATGTCCCCAGCTACAGTAAGATCTTCCGTGCATGCAAGAGCAGCTACCTCCAAAATGCTGAGGGTGAACCTGCGGTTTTTGTAGATGTTATAAATCGTTACGGGAACACCTGACAGGTGTTCCCCTCAGCCCCTTCGCCACATTCAATAGGGTCAGTGATGATAGTGTAGGGGACTGAGTTCCTCACAAAAATCGTCGTGCCCCTGCTAGTATCGTCGGTATGATATAGGTAGGCTGAATACCCTAGGATGTGCGGCTGAGTTTGTGTCTGGGGTACAGTGAGTCTCCTATAAGAGAATGACGGTGACCTCGTCATGGACAACTATCTCGGCCACCAGGTGAAGCTTACGCCTTAGGCCAAAGACATTCCATTGCAAGATCTTCAGTGGCTTGCGTGGAGATTCACAGCCATCTCCGCCTGTCTCTTCTGTCTCTGTCTCCTCTACTACTTCCGCAAAACTGTCTGTATGTGAGTCTGTAGTTGCTCCGAGTTCTCCTTGTCCAGAACACATACGCTGAGCAATGCCACTATCAGCATCTGTCTTGTGCTCTGGTCCTGCACTGAAGGCAGAATGGCACAGATGGCATCGGAGAGACCTGGACAACCTTCTGGAGCTGGTGGCTGAGCTGGCTTCCTGATGTCTCTGGAATAAGGTATGGGGAAATCCCATGGCTGACATTGGGGTTATGGACATTGCTGTTCCGCCAACACCACTGGGGCTGCGTCCACTGGGGTCACTTCTCTCTCAGTTGTTGCATCCCGTGGTGGAAGTGGTGTCATTTTCTGGCCACCTGTGAGAGGGACTTGGAGTGGGGTTAGAGAGGCCTATCGCGGGGCCGACTACAAGGTGCCTTCCTTAGTGTGGTTTTACCTTGACCATGCTGTTCCCAGTAGTTTGACCTCCTGTTCCATCTCGGGTTTGGTCCTTATTGTTGCTTATAATACTGCATGGCAGCCGTCATGGTTCGTCGTCTTGGTGCGGCTGCTATAACCGGGAAATCGGCGTCGTTGTCCACTGCATCTTCTTTGGTGCTGAGACCTCGGCCACAGGAGAACACTGCTGGGCAGTCTTGGTTCTCTGTGGCACAACTGCGGTTGGGTCTGAGGGTGGTCGCACCTGCCACCATCAAAGTACAATCTCCAGGCAACTCGGATTCCATGCTTGGTGCTTCCTCTTGCTGTTGGCACAACTGGGTGCCAGCTGAGGAACCGTGGTGCTTGGATTCTTGAGAATCGTGTGATGATCCATGCTGCATACACCACATTGTCTCTTGTGTTGATATGTGGCTGCTATGTTGCCAAAGCCCTGATAGTTGAAGCATTGTAAAGGGTCTGGGATGTATAGTCTGGTCTTCAAATTTCCCCATTCTCTTAGGCCCATGTGGGTGGGGAGAGGACCCTTGTGGTGGACAAGCACCTGCCGTGAATGAGCATTGTTGCTCTGCTTGATCGCCAGATTATAGGCCTTGATAATGTTTGGCTCATCCTCGATGCGAGCTACTAGCAGGGACATGCAAGAGCAGCCCTTTGTGTAACTTCTCCGTCATGCTCATTTCCACTATCTGAAGTGAAGAGTCTGTTGTTGATACTCTCTTCAGCCGGTCGTATGTTTCCTCATTCCGAGGAATAATTTTTATCTTGTTCCTCAGTGTAAATTCGCAACGAACCTTGAGGCTTTTCTCTTTCTCCAGGTTTCTCACAAACTCATAGGAGGGTACCTTGAATTTGTTGTTAAAAGTTACATTTAGAGTCAGGTGGAGTATGTTGAGAATGTAGGATCTGAGACGGACCTGCACAGAATGGGCAAATATAAAAGAGAGCAAATGAGAGAGTGGGTGAGATGTTATCAACAAATTTTGTTGAAAATAAGAAAAAGGTTTGGAGTGAGATTAATAAGTTGAGGAAGCCTAGGGAACAAATGGATTTGATAGTTAAAAAGAGGAGAGGAGAATTATTAAATGGAGAGTTAGAGGCATCGGAAAGATGGAGGGAATATTTTGAGGAATTGTTAAATGTTGATGAAGATAGGGAAGCTGTGATATCGTGTATAGGGCAAGGAGGAATAACATCTTGTAGGAGTGAGGAAGAGCCAGTTGTGAGTGTGGGGGAAGTTCGTGAGGCAGTAGATAAAATGAAAGGGGGTAAGGCAGCCGGGATTGATGGGATAAAGATAGAAATGTTAAAAGCAGGTGGGGATATAGTTTTGGAGTGGTTGGTGCAATTATTTAATAAATGTATGGAAGAGGGTAAGGTACCTAGGGATTGGCAGAGAGCATGCATAGTTCCTTTGTATAAAGGCAAAGGGGACAAAAGAGAGTGCAAAAATTATAGGGGAATAAGTCTGTTGGCAGTTTGGAGTGACTATCTAAATTGTCGTATCTGGGCGCCTCTGCAAAGACAGTAATTATGTATGAGCGATGGTGAAAGTGATAATGAAAGTTTTTTCTTTCTTTTTGGGTTTTTCTTTCTTTTGGGTCACCCTGCCTTGGTGGGAGACGGCCGACGTGTTAAAAAAAAGTTTGTTGAGTATACCTGGTAAAGTGTATGGTAGAGCTATTATTGAAAGAACTAAGAGTAAGACGGAGAGTAGGATAGCAAATGAACAAGGAGGATTTAGGAAAGGTAGAGGGAGTGTAGACCAAGTGTTTACAGTGAAACATATAGGTGAACAGTAGTTAGATAAGAGCAAAGAGGTTTTTTTTGGCATTTATGGACTTGGAAAAGGAATATAACAGGGTGGATAGGGAAGCAACGTGGCAAATGTTGCAAATGTATGCAACAGGAGGTAGGTTACTGAGAGCAGTGAAGAGGTTTTAGGAGGATAGAGAGGTTCAGGTTAGAGTCTGTAGGAGGGAGGGAGATTGTTACCCGGTAAATGTAGGCCTTAGACAAGGATGAGTGATGTCACCATGGCTGTTCAATATATTTAAAGATGGGGTTGTAAGAGGAGTGAATGCTTGGGTGCTGGCAAGAGGTGTGGGGTTAAAAGATAAAGAACCTAACACAAAGTGGGAGTTGTTACAGATGCTCTTTGCTGATGACACTGTGCTTTTGGGAGATTCTGAAGAGAAGTTGCAGAGGTTGGTGGATGAATTTGGTAGGGTGTGTAAAAGAAGAAAATTAAAAGTGAATACCGGAAAGAGTAAGGTGATGAGGATAACAAAAAAATTAGGTGACGAAAGATTGGATATCACATTGGAGGAAGAGAGTATGGAGGAGGTGAATGTATACAGATATTTAGGAGTGCATGTGTCAGCAGATGGGTCTATGAAAGTTGAGGTGAATGATAGAACTGACGAGGGGAAAAAGATGAGTGGTGCATTTAGAAGTCTGTGGAGACAAAGAATTTTTTTCCATGGAAGCAAAGAGGGGAATGTATGAGAGTATAGTTATACCACTGCTCTTATATGGGTGTGAAACATGGTGGTGAATGTTGCAACAAGTAGAAGGCTGGAGACAGTGGAGATGTCATGTCTGAGGGCAATGTGTGGTGTGAATATATTGCAGAGAATTCGTAGTTTGGACAGTAGGAGGAGGTGCGGGATTACCAAAACTATTATCCAGAGGGCTGAGGAGGGGTTGTTGAGGTGGTTCGTACATGTAGAGAGGATGGAGCAAAATAGAATGACTTCGAGAGCGTATAAATCTGTAGTGGAGGGAAGGCGAGGTAGGGGTCGGCAAAGGAAAGGTTGGAGGGAGGAGGTAGAGGAGGTTTTGTGTGCGAGGGACTTGGACTTCCAGCAAGTCTGCCTGAGCGTGTTAGGAGCGAATGGAGACAAACAGTTTTTAGGACTTGATGTGCTGTTGGAGTGTAAGCAAGGTAACATTTATGAATGGATTCAGGGAAACCGACAGGCCGGACTTGAGTCCTGAAAGTGGGAAGTACAGTGTCTACACTCTGAGGGAGGGGTGTTAATGTTGCAGTTTTATAACTGTAGTGTAAGCGCGCCTCTGGCAAGACAGTGATGGAGCGAATGATGATGAAAGTTTTTCTTTTTCGGGCCACCCTGCCTTAGTGGGAGACGGCCGATGTGTTCATATAATAAATAAAATAATATATAAAGAAATACTGCAGCCAACTGAATTCGAACCCAAATCGGCAGCTCTCCAAGAGTGCGTGTAGCTAGCTACCAATCTGACGCCTTAAACCACTCAACTACAGCTTACTGGATTGCAAGGTTACTAAAATGTTACTGTTTCTGCGAGGGTCATTGAGTATCGCTCATCGCTCGTGGAAAACAAGTTTGAGGTTCACTGGTGTGCCCGGCGTGAGGAGAAACATGAAAACATGGTAGCGACCAGCGCAAGCTGGGCAGGCTGCAATTTTGAATGCCCAGGGGTGTTAATCTTCTGCATGAATCCAGATGGAGCATAACATGATCAGGTATCATGGCATCTCAGTTAGCATACCAGATTAATTAGAGATCTCCCTGAGAATATTACTGAAAGCATTGACCATTGGTCTGGGACGTTAAGTTAATTAGGGGCAAGACTCAGTTAAGTGCTGTAGTGGCTCCCTTGGATCAGAGCCAAGAGTCATACCTTGAGATCAGGATCTTGAAGTTGAGGATATCACCAGCACATGTGCTAGGTGTTGAGTGTAAGCTGTAAGGAATTAGCGGAAAGGAGATAGTTTGGCAGCACGTTAATATACGAGGCAGGACGTATTAATTGACGTCCTGTCCAGAGGAAGTGATCACACGCCCTGACACCAAGCGACCCCAGGTATGATACCTGGGGCACAGGGAAAGTCTTCATTCACTGCCTTGTTCATTAAGGAATTTGCAATCCATAATTTGTACAGGCCAGGTGGGGATTTAGGTAACTATAGTGGTACCAGAGTAAGGGCTTATGTGTGAACACTGAGAGAGCCTGTCAAGTGTCATACCATCATGTCATGCGTTATCCAAGTGGCAAGTGTCGTATTAACTTGCCATATATTACCCCAGTGTCAAATGTCATGTGAATATGCCATATATTACCCCAGTGTCAAGTATTATATGAACATTTCATATATCCTACTTTCTTACGTTCTTATATCACCCTAGTGCCAAGTCCTTACTTATCCAGTGAACAAGTGTGCTGGAACATTTATCATGACAATGGATGTCTGGAGCCAGTGTACAGTCGTACCTGGTAAGTATATTAGTGTCCAGTATGCTTGTGATGTACAGCCCTGTCGAGGAATGACCCACCAAGTTGTATCAGAGGTGTGAGGCGTCTGGCATTCTCTGAGTGGAAGACTGATATCAGTTTGAGTAATAAGTGAGTCAGTCAAGTTAGTCGATAGGGACAAGAGCTAATCTGTGAATCGTGTTGAGTGGTGAGTGAAGGGCTCCAAAGATGCGTCATCCAGCCACAGATGGTAGCGGCTGCTTAAATTTCCCAAACACAGTCTGTATTTGGGCTGAGGTTTTGTATTAAGAGCTTTCATCTTCTATCCCGAGTCAGTAATGGGGGTGGGCTTGCAAATGCATAATACCCCCAGTTCGTGGCCTCACAACTCTATGTATAAAGTCATGTATTCTTAGATATAAAAGTATAAGGTAGTTCAAATTTCAACCCCCTTTTTTTTCTTATCTCCTTATATATATATATATATATATATATATATATATATATATATATATATATATATATATATATATATATATATATATATATATATATATATATATATACATATGTCGTGCCGAATATGTAAAATTGGTCAATTAGCAAGAACTCATTTAAAATTAAGTCCTTTAAAAAAATTTCTCTTATACGTCTAAAGATATATTCTTTTCATTAATGTTAATGTAAAAAATTTTAGTTTTGCACCAAAAGAATCTTAGAAAACTTACCTAACCTTATTATAACAAGCGCAATTTATTTTAGGCTAATCCTACTAAATATATTTTAAATACGTTTACAGTAATTTAATACTAAACAAACATAATGAAATATATTTTTTTCGTTAGGATTTGAATGATTTTTGCGAAATTATTGCATACACAAATTTTCGCTTGTCCTATATGGCAAGATGAGTGTTGATATTTAAGCCAAGATCGCAAGTTCTGCCTATTCGGCACGACATATATATATATATATATATATATATATATATATATATATATATATATATATATATATATATATATATATATATATATATATATATATATATATTTTTTTTTTATTATTATCACAGCGGCCGATTCCCACCAAGGCAGGGTGGCCCGAAAAAGAAAAACTTTCACCATCATTCACTCCATCACTGTCTTGCCAGAAGGGTGCTTTACACTACAGTTTTTAAACTGCAACATTAACACCCCTCCTTCAGAGTGCAGGCACTGTACTTCCCATCTCCAGGACTCAAGTCCGGCCTGCCGGTTTCCCTGAATCCCTTCATAAATGTTACTTTGCTCACACTCCAACAGCACGTCAAGTATCAAAAACCATTTGTCTCCATTCACTCCTATCAAACACGCTCACGCATGCCTGCTGGAAGTCCAAGCCCCTCGCACACAAAACCTCCTTTACCCCCTCCCTCCAACCCTTCCTAGGCCGACCCCTACCCCGCCTTCCTTCCACTACATATATATGTATATATATATGTATATATATGTATATATATATGTCGTGCCGAATATGTAAAACTGGTCAGTTAGCAAGAACTCATTTAAAATTAAGTCCTCTCTGAAATTTTCTCTTATACGTTCAAAGATATATTTTTTTCATTAATGTTAATGAAAAAAATTTTAATTTTGCACCAAAAGAATCTTTGATAACTTACCTAACCTTATTATAACAAGAGCAATTTATTTTAGCTTAACCCAACTAAATATATTTTAAATACGTTTACAATAATTTAGTACTAAACAAACACAATCAAATATATTTTTTTCGTTAGGTTCAGAATGATTTTGGCGAAATTATTGCATACACAAATTTTCACTTGTCTTATATGGCAAGATGAGCGTTGCTATTTAAGCCAAGATCGCAAGTTCTGCCTATTCGGCACGACATATATATATATATATATATATATATATATATATATATATATATATATATATATATATATATATATATATATATATATATATATATATATATATATACATATATATATATGTATGTATGTATATATATATATATATATATATATACATATGCAATAAGATCACAGTAAACAGGTGATTTTAAAATATGCAAAACAACCACTGTGAAAGAGTAGTGAAATTCCAAGCGCTTTCGTGACTACTCACATTGTCAAGGAACTATCTTGACAATGTGAGTAGTCACGAAAGCGCTTGGAATTTCATTACTCTTTCACAGTGGTTGTTTTGCATATATATATATATATATATACATATATATATATATATATATATATATATATATATACATATATATATATATATATATATATATATATATATTATAGGTAGTAGGTTGGTAGACAGCAACCACCCAGGGAAGTACTACCGTCCTGCCAGATGACTGTGAAACAAAAACCTGTAATTGTTTTGCATGATGGTAGGATTGCTGGTTTCTTTTTCTGTCTCATAAACACGCTAAGATAACAGGGATATCTTGCTACTCCTACTTACACTTTGGTCACACTTCACAGACACGCACATGCATATATATATATACATACATCTAGGTTTTTCTCCTTTTTCTAAATAGCTCTTGTTCTTTTTTATTTCTTCTATTGTCCATGGGGAAGTGGAAAAGAATCTTTCCTCCGTAAGCCATGCGTGTCGTATGAGGCGACTAAAATGCCGGGAGCAATGGGCTAGTAACCCCTTCTCCTGTATACAATTACTAAAAAAGAGAAGAAGAAAAACTTTATAAAACTGGGTTGCTTAAATGTGCGTGGATGTAGTGCGGATGACAAGAAACAGATGATTGCTGATGTTATGAATGAAAAGAAGTTGGATGTCCTGGCCCTAAGCGAAACAAAGCTGAAAGGGGTAGGAGAGTTTCAGTGGGGGGAAATAAATGGGATTAAATCTGGAGTATCTGAGAGAGTTAGAGCAAAGGAAGGGGTAGCAGTAATGTTAAATGATCAGTTATGGAAGGAGAAAAGAGAATATGAATGTGTAAATTCAAGAATTATGTGGATTAAAGTAAAGGTTGGATGCGAGAAGTGGGTCATAATAAGCGTGTATGCACCTGGAGAAGAGAGGAATGCAGAGGAGAGAGAGAGATTTTGGGAGATGTTAAGTGAATGTATAGGAGCCTTTGAACCAAGTGAGAGAGTAATTGTGGTAGGGGACTTGAATGCTAAAGTAGGAGAAACTTTTAGAGAGGGTGTGGTAGGTAAGTTTGGGGTGCCAGGTGTAAATGATAATGGGAGCCCTTTGATTGAACTTTGTATAGAAAGGGGTTTAGTTATAGGTAATACATATTTTAAGAAAAAGAGGATAAATAAGTATACACGATATGATGTAGGGCGAAATGACAGTAGTTTGTTGGATTATGTATTGGTAGATAAAAGACTGTTGAGTAGACTTCAGGATGTACATGTTTATAGAGGGGCCACAGATATATCAGATCACTTTCTAGTTGTAGCTACACTGAGAGTAAAAGGTAGATGGGATACAAGGAGAATAGAAGCATCAGGGAAGAGAGAGGTGAAGGTTTATAAACTAAAAGAGGAGGCAGTTAGGGTAAGATATAAACAGCTATTGGAGGATAGATGGGCTAATGAGAGCATAGGCAATGGGGTCGAAGAGGTATGGGGTAGGTTTAAAAATGTAGTGTTAGAGTGTTCAGCAGAAGTTTGTGGTTACAGGAAAGTGGGTGCAGGAGGGAAGAGGAGCGATTGGTGGAATGATGATGTAAAGAGAGTAGTAAGGGAGAAAAAGTTAGCATATGAGAAGTTTTTACAAAGTAGAAGTGATGCAAGGAGGGAAGAGTATATGGAGAAAAAGAGAGAAGTTAAGAGAGTGGTGAAGCAATGTAAAAAGAGAGCAAATGAGAGAGTGGGTGAGATGTTATCAACAAATTTTGTTGAAAATAAGAAAAAGTTTTGGAGTGAGATTAACAAGTTAAGAAAGCCTAGAGAACAAATGGATTTGTCAGTTAAAAATAGGAGAGGAGAGTTATTAAATGGAGAGTTAGAGGTATTGGGAAGATGGAAGGAATATTTTGAGGAATTGTTAAATGTTGATGAAGATAGGGAAGCTGTGATTTCGTGTATAGGGCAAGGAGGAATAACATCTTGTAGGAGTGAGGAAGAGCCAGTTGTGAGTGTGGGGGAAGTTCGTGAGGCAGTAGGTAAAATGAAAGGGGGTAAGGCAGCCGGGATTGATGGGATAAAGATAGAAATGTTAAAAGCAGGTGGGGATATAGTTTTGGAGTGGTTGGTGCAATTATTTAATAAATGTATGGAAGAGGGTAAGGTACCTAGGGATTGGCAGAGAGCATGCATAGTTCCTTTGTATAAAGGCAAAGGGGATAAAAGAGAGTGCAAAAATTATAGGGGGATAAGTCTGTTGAGTGTACCTGGTAAAGTGTATGGTAGAGTTATAATTGAAAGAATTAAGAGTAAGACGGAGAATAGGATAGCAGATGAACAAGGAGGCTTTAGGAAAGGTAGGGGGTGTGTGGACCAGGTGTTTACAGTGAAACATATAAGTGAACAGTATTTAGATAAGGCTAAAGAGGTCTTTGTGGCATTTATGGATTTGGAAAAGGCGTATGACAGGGTGGATAGGGGGGCAATGTGGCAGATGTTGCAAGTGTATGGTGTAGGAGGTAGGTTACTGAAAGCAGTGAAGAGTTTTTACGAGGATAGTGAGGCTCAAGTTAGAGTATGTAGGAAAGAGGGAAATTTTTTCCCAGTAAAAGTAGGCCTTAGACAAGGATGTGTGATGTCACCGTGGTTGTTTAATATATTTATAGATGGGGTTGTAAGAGAAGTAAATGCGAGGGTCTTGGCAAGAGGCGTGGAGTTAAAAGATAAAGAATCACACACAAAGTGGGAGTTGTCACAGCTGCTCTTTGCTGATGACACTGTGCTCTTGGGAGATTCTGAAGAGAAGTTGCAGAGATTGGTGGATGAATTTGGTAGGGTGTGCAAAAGAAGAAAATTAAAGGTGAATACAGGAAAGAGTAAGGTTATGAGGATAACAAAAAGATTAGGTGATGAAAGATTGAATATCAGATTGGAGGGAGAGAGTATGGAGGAGGTGAACGTATTCAGATATTTGGGAGTGGACGTGTCAGCGGATGGGTCTATGAAAGATGAGGTGAATCATAGAATTGATGAGGGAAAAAGAGTGAGTGGTGCACTTAGGAGTCTGTGGAGACAAAGAACTTTGTCCTTGGAGGCAAAGAGGGGAATGTATGAGAGTATAGTTTTACCAACGCTCTTATATGGGTGTGAAGCGTGGGTGATGAATGTTGCAGCGAGGAGAAGGCTGGAGGCAGTGGAGATGTCATGTCTGAGGGCAATGTGTGGTGTGAATATAATGCAGAGAATTCGTAGTTTGGAAGTTAGGAGGAGGTGCGGGATTACCAAAACTGTTGTCCAGAGGGCTGAGGAAGGGTTGTTGAGGTGGTTCGGACATGTAGAGAGAATGGAGCGAAACAGAATGACTTCAAGAGTGTATCAGTCTGTAGTGGAAGGAAGGCGGGGTAGGGGTCGGCCTAGGAAGGGTTGGAGGGAGGGGGTAAAGGAGGTTTTGTGTGCGAGGGGCTTGGACTTCCAGCAGGCATGCGTGAGCGTGTTTGATAGGAGTGAATGGAGACAAATGGTTTTTAATACTTGACGTGCTGTTGGAGTGTGAGCAAAGTAACATTTATGAAGGGATTCAGGGAAACCGGCAGGCCGGACTTGAGTCCTGGAGATGGGAAGTACAGTGCCTGCACTCTGAAGGAGGGGTGTTAATGTTGCAGTTTAAAAACTGTAGTGTAAAGCACCCTTCTGGCAAGACAGTGATGGAGTGAATGATGGTGAAAGTTTTTCTTTTTCGGGCCACCCTGCCTTGGTGGGAATCGGCCGGTGTGATAATAAAAAAAAAAAAAATATATATATATATATATATCCCCACTAAGAGACGAGAGAGCTATAGTATCTTCACAAAAATTCTATTTCTTCTGTATAAGTGATAGTCTATCTTGAGAGATGACAATTCACAAGTAACAGTAACTAACTATGCTGGAACAAAACTTTTGAAGGTCACATAACTGCTGAACCTCTAATGGGAAATTTAACGATATCCTCATTACTGAAATCTCCCAGCTCAGACTGACAACTTCAACACTATGTATGAAACTCATCCTGTGTGATGACGTATGTTCGCACTATGTATTTTAACTGCGTAAAGTACGACAGCGGCACATGGCTGGTGTATTCACGTTCGTTTAGCATTAAAAGTAATTGAGGCATGAGCTTACGTGCGTAGCGAATTGAGGATAATCTTGAGTCTTCCAGTGCCAGTAATCTTGTGTGAGAGTCAGTAGGTCAGGTGTAGGTGTTGGGTGTGGCACAGGCACAGGGGCCACCACCACCACTGGACCCTCCATCAACACAGCTGTTACCACCACCACCACCAGCCACACCATCTCCCTCGTCACCTCCGTGGTGTGAAGCCGAACCATTTTGACCTGGTGACGAAAACAGTAGAGAGTTAGAGGTGCAAACATTATCGGTACCACCTACAAAGTAAGAAGTGCGAATAATAATAATGATACTTACTGTATATTATTATTATTATTATTATTATTATTATTATTATTATTATTATTATTATTATTAGTAGTAGTAGTAGTAGTAGTAGTAGTAGTAGTAGTAGTAGTAACAGTAGTAGTAGTATTGCTATTATTAGTACTATTGCATTTATGGGGAAAGTATAAACCAACAGGGATCATACAGCGCATGGTAAATAAGTTACGGAAGGTAACCAGATTATATCCAAGTAGAGGTGAGCTCTAATTCATTGGAAAGAGAGACCTTCACCTGGAGGACACCAGTGAACAGTGTGATGAAAATTAGGAAGACTACGATGGCAACAGTGATGATGAAGTTTAAAAAGTATGTGGAATCGAGGGTATACAATATGATCTCAAGAAATGAATGGGAAACAACTGTGGTGTCTGCAGTGTGGCTGAAGACAATAATACTGTTGCACCGTTTACCGTCGGGAGAACAGATTGTGATGAATAAGACATTTGTCCAACACTTGGGTATATTGCTTAAACGTTTCGATTGCTCTGCAAAAGGTTTATCGAGTCAAAGCCTGCTGATCAAGCTAAACGTACCGGCAATAAAGATACCCAAGTGTTGCATATGTGTTGTATTCATACACCAGTGGTGACCTGTACTTAACTAAGTGGCGACCTGTACTTAATTCAGTGGTGACCTGTACTTAACTCAGTGGTGACCTGTACTTAAACTCTGTGAAGACGTGTCTTGTGTTCTCTCTGTGGACTGAACCAAGACGCCCTCCATCAAGCAACTTTACCAGCAGCTTAAGGAGGAATTGAGGATGGCGAAGATAGAGATACGGCGATTGACTGAGAAAAACAAGAGGATCTGTAGTAGTCCTCCTGTTGTGAGTCCTCAGGTCAAGAAGGGAACCTGGACAGTGACTGGACAGCATGGAACGAAGTTGATGATCAAGAAGACGAATGGAAAAGTAGAAACCATGAAGAAGAAAGAGACTGCTGTGGAAACTGTTGTATAAACATCTAATGCATTCTCCGTGCTACCCGACGAATGTGAGTCGACTACTGGGAACGTTACGACGAACGACACCAAGGAAGGTAAAAACATTGTTGTTGTTGGGGATAGCCAGGTTAGGTACATGGATAGAGCTTTCTACTTGAAGGCTAGGAGTAGGAGACAGAGGGTTTGCTTTCCTGGTGCTGGGATGGAGGATATTGTTAGCTGGCTTGACAACATCATGAACGGTAATGGGATCAATCCTATTATCTCTCTCAGTGCTGGAGGCAATGATGTAGGCAAGCGTAGAGGACAGGACAGTAATAGACATAATTAGGAAGAAGGTGGGAGCACGCCCTGTTATATGTGGCATTTTGCCAAGAAGGGGTGTTGGAAATGAATGGCTGTCCAGAGCAATTGGTATTAATTGTTGGCTGGACACTGTAAGGATAATGCAGTACCTTTCATCGACAACTGGGACCACTTCTATGGCCGAAATGACATATATGCCAGGGATGGGGTTCACTTATCCAGGGCAGGTGTGGGCTTTCTTGCTAGCTCAGTTGAGGGTGTTGTTAGGACTTTAAACTAGGACACGTTAGAGGTATGGGTTTAGAAATAGAAAATAAAGAGTGTCGAAACATGGATTTAGGCTTTGAAATTATAAATCTTAACAGTAGCGAGGACAGTAATAGGTATAGTGGAAGAACAGAAAGGAGCAGGAAGGGTAAAAAGAAAGGAGGGTCCTTAAATATATATTACACAAATAGTCGTAGTGCTAGGAATAAAATGGACGAGTTTAGTTGCTAGTGCAGGTAACATTGATGTATTTGCCTTAACTGAGAAGCGGTTCAATACGAAAAATCGGGACATGCCTGCTGAATGTCACATACAGGGTTTTAAATTGTTCCAAGTAGACAGAAGTATCGGGAAGGGGGGTGGGGTAGCACTGTATGTCCGAGATCACATGAACTGTTTCATAAAAACGGGTATAAAATCTGAAATAACACATACAGAATCTCTTTGGATAGAATTTTCAGAGGGGCATGAAAAGTTTATTTTAAGTGTGATATACCATCCTCCAAACTTAGACAGGGGCCAAGGGAGACTGCTATGGGAGGAAATTGTTAAGGCTACAAGGCACGATAACATAGTAATTCTAGGGGACTTCAACTTTAGTCAGATTGATTGCAATTTCTTGACTGGGAATTCAGAATCTAACGATTTCTTAGAAGTAGTTCAGGATTGTTTTTTGAAGCAGTTTGTGACAGAACCTACAAGGGGAAATAATCTGCTTGATTTGGTTCTGGCAAACAAGGAAACCCTTGTTAATAATTTAGAAATTACAGAGGAACTCAGCGCAAGTGATCATAAATCAATTACCTTCAGCATTGAATGGAAGTATGATAGTAGGGATAACTCAGTAACGGTCCCAGATTTTCGCTTAGCAGATTACAATGGGCTTAGAGAACACTTGTCATCTGTTGACTGGGGTAACGAAGAGAGTTATCAATATGAGAGTTTTCTGAACACTATACATGCTGCCTAAAGAACATTTATCCATATAAAGAAATTAGATCGAATAGAAATGATCCAAAATGGATGAATAATAGGCTCAAATATCTTTTAGGGCAGAAGAAAGGCATTCATAGGCGTATCAAAAGAGGTGAGGGTCTTCTTATGAATCAGTATATTGACATTAAGAGGGAAGTTAAAAAGAAGATAAGAAAAGCTAAACGGGACTATGAAATTAAAGTTGCTAGGGATTCGAAATCTAGCTCCAAAAGTTTTTTTCTAGGTGTATAGAACAAAAGTCAGAGATAAGATAGGTCCCTTTAAAAATAACTATGGAGTTCTTACTGACAAAGAGAAAGAAATGTGCTCTATTTTTAATAATTATTTTCTCTCGGTTTTTACTCACGAAGACACTAATAATATTCCAATAATTAGGTTTTTTATTGGGTCTGAAGAAGATAAATTATGTAATATCACAGTTGCTAGCGAAATGGTTATCAAACAGATAGACCGTCTGAAGCAAAATAAATCGCCTGGTCCTGATAAGCTTTTTTCAAGGGTTCTTAAGGAATGCAAAATGGAACTCTGTGAACCTTTAACTAATATTTTTAATTTATCTCTTCAAACAGGTGTAGTGTCTGATATGTGGAAGATGGCTAATGTAATTCCTATTTTTAAAACGGGGGACAAGTCGTTACCGTCAAATTACCGCCCAATAAGCCTGACCTTAATTGTAGGCAAATTACTAGAGTCAATTATAGCTGATAATATAAGAAGCTACCTCGATAGACATAATTTGATTAATGATATTCAACATGGATTCACCAGGGGCCGTTCCTGCCTAACTAATTTATTGACCTTCTTCAGGAAAGCTTTTGAGGCCGTTGATCAGGATAAATAATTCGATATTGTTTATTTAGATTTTAGTAGGGTTTTTGATAGAGTACCACATCAGAGACTTTTGAAGAAAGTGGCTGCTCATGGCATTGGGGGAAAAGTTCTGTCATGGATCGAGTCATGGCTCACTAATAGGAAGCAGAGAGTGTGCATAAATGGGGTTAAATCTGAGTGGGGATCTGTAACAAGTGGCAGGGATCAGTTTTAGGCCCACTCTTGTTTATAATATATATAAATGACCTTGACGAGGGAATTACTAGTGACATAAGCAAATTTGCTGACGACACGATGATGTCTCGGAACTTCAGGAGGATTTAGACAAACTCAATTCGTGGTCAGAAAAGTGGTAGATGCAGTTCAATGTGGATAAATGTAAAGTTCTAAAGCTCGGAAATGTTCATAACCCTAGCACCTACCAGCTTAATAATGTTGAACTTAGTCATAAAGATTGCGAAAAGGACTTGCGGATTATGATAAGCAGCAACCTTAAACCAAGACAGCAATGCCTAAGCGTATGTAATAAGACAAACAGATTACTGGGATTTATATCAAGAAGTGTAAGCAACAGAAGTTCAGCGGTTATATTACAGCTTTATATATCATTAGTAAGGCCTCACCTAGATTATGTAGCTCAGTTCTGGTCTCCATATTACAGAATGGACATAAATTCGTTAGAAAACATTCAGTGCAGAATGACTAAATTAATACATAGCATTAGAAATCTTCCTTATGAAGAAAGATTGAAGACCCTTAAATTAGATTCACTTGTTAGACAAATAATGAGGGGAGACATGATCGAAGTGTATAAGTGGAAGATGGGTATTAATAAAGGGGATATAATAAGGTCTTGAGGATATCTCTCCAAGAGAGAACCCGCAGTAATGGATTCAAATTAGACAAGTTTAGATTTAGATAGGATATAGGAAAGTATTGGTTTGGAAATAGGGTAGCTGATGAGTGGAACAGTCTACCTAGTTGGGTTATTGAGGCTAAAACCTTGGGTAGTTTCAAATTTAGGTTTGATAAATACATGAGTGAGAGGGGTTGGATTTGAGTGGGACTTGCATATGAGTGGATAGAGTTATCAGAGCTTATTTCTTGGGTGGCATTGAAAATTGGATTGGGCAAATGTTTTGTTTGTGGGATGGATTGTGAAGGACCTGCCTAGTATGGGCCAACAGGCCTGCTGCAGTGTTCCTCCTTTTTTATGCTCTTACGTTCTCATCTGATTTAATCCTTCTCATTAACTTCACATCATCTGCGAACAGGGACACTTCTGAGTCTATCCCTTCCATCATGTCATTCACATACATCAAAAACAGCACTGGTCCTAGGAATGACCCCCTGTGGGATCCCGCTTGTCACAGGCGCCCACTGTGATACCTCATCACGCACCATGACTCGTTGTTGCCTCCGTGTCAGGTATTCTCTTATCCATTGCAGTGCCCTTCCTGTTATACGCGCTAGATCCTCCAGTTTCTGCACTAATCTCTTGTGAGGAACTGTCGAAGGAAATCCTGCAGTCCAGGAAAATGCAATCAACCCAGCCCTCTCTCTCGTGTCTTACTTCTGTTACCTTGTCATAAAACTCCAGAAGGTTTGTGACACAGGATTTGCCTTCTATGAATCCGTGCTGGTTATCGTTTATAATCTTGTTCCATTCCATGTGCTCCACCACTCTCCTCCTGTTGATCTTCTCCATGACTTTGCATACTATACACGTCAGACACTGGTCTGTAGTTTAGTGCCTCGTTCTGTCTCCTTTCTTAAAAATGGGGACTACATTTGCCGTCTTCCATACCTCACGTAGTTGCCCAGTTTCAAAGGGTGTACTGAAGATTGTGGTTAGTGGCACGCACAGTGTCTCTGCTCCTTCTCGAAGGACCCATGGGGAGATGTTGCCCGGACTCCTCACCTTTGAGGTATCAAGGTCACTTAGCAGCTTCTGCACCTCCTCCTCCGTTGTTTGCATGTCATCCAGCACCTGTTGGTATATTCCCTGTTGGTGTTCCCCTCTGTGCTGTCTTCTCAGAGACCTTCCTGTCTCTACTGTAAATACTTCCTTAAATCTAATGTTGAGCTCCTCACATACCTCGTGATCGTTTCTTGTGAGTTCCCCACCTTCTTTCCTCAGCCTGATCACCTGGTCTTTGACTGCTGTTTTCCTCCTAATGTGGCTGTACAGCAGTTTCGGGTCAGACTTGACTTTCGATGCTATGTTATTTTCATACTGCCGCTGGGCCTCCCTCCTTACCTGTGCATGCTCATTCCTGGCTCTTCGACTAATCTCCTTATTTTCCAGTGTTCTTCGCCTTCTGTACTTTTTCCATTCTCTATTGCACTTTGTTTTTGCCTCCTTACACCGTCGGGTAAACCAGGGACTCGTTCTGGTCTTCCCATTGTTTCTGTTGCCCTTGGGAATAAACTTTTCCACTGCCTCCTTGCATTTTGTTGTTACATATTCCATCATTTCATTTACTGGCTTTCCTGCCAGTTCTCTGTCCCACAGAACCTCCTGCAGGAAGTTCCTCAACCCTATGTAGTCCCCTCTTTTATAGTCAGGCTTTTCCCATTCAACTCCTGTTACTCTCTCCACTTGCAACTCTACTATGTATTCAGAGCACAGAACCACGTGGTCACTAGCTCCTAGGGGACTCTCATATGTGATGTCCTCAATGCCTGAACTACCCAGGGTGAACACAAGGTCCAATCTTGCTGGTTCATCCTCCCCTCTCACTCTGGTAGTGTCCTTAACATGTTGGTGCATGAGGTTTTCCAGTAC
>NC_091298.1:27411962-27504462 GCF_038502225.1 Cherax quadricarinatus
GGGAATGAACCTTTCCACTGCCTCCTTGCATTTTGTTGCTACATATTCCATCATTTCATTTACTGGCTTTCCTGCCAGTTCTCTGTCCCACTGGACCTCCCGCAGGAAGTTCTTCAACCCTATGTAATCCCCTCTTTTATAGTCAGGTTTTTCCCATTCTACTCCTGTAATTCTCTCCACTTGCAGCTCTACTATGTATTCAAAGCACAGAACCACGTGGTCGCTAGCTCCTAGGGAACTCTCATACTTGATGTCCTCAATGTCTGAGCTGCCCAGGGTGAACACAAGGTCCAATCTTGCTGGTTCATCCTCCCCTCTCACTCTGGTAGTGTCCTTAACATGTTGGTGCATGAGGTTTTCCAGCACCACGTCCAACATCCTGGCTCTCCATGTTTCGGGACCCCCATGTGGCTCCAGGTTTTCCCAGTCAATCTCCCTGTGGTTGAAATCCCCCATAACCAGCAACTTTGCTCTGCTGGAGTGAGCTCTTCTTGCCACCTCAGCAAGTGTGTCCACCATTGCTCTGTTGCTCTCTTCATATTCCTCTCTTGGCCTCCTGCAGTTCTGTGGTGGATTATACATCACTGCAATGACCACTTTGTGTTCCCCCGACTGAAGTGTACCTGCTATGTAGTCTCTTTCTCCCGTCTCATCTATTCCTTCCATTTTCTCGAATTTCCATCTGTTTTTTACGAGCAGAGCAACCCCACCTCCCCCCCTGCCCCTTCTATCTTTCCTCATGATCTGGTATCCTGGTGGGAAGATTGCATCTGTTATTGTCTCCATGAGTTTTGTTTCTGTAACTGCTATGATGTCTGGGGACTTCTCATTGATTCTTTCTTGCCATTCCTCATGTTTATTCGTTAATCCATCTGCATTTGTGTACCAAACCTTCAACTTCTGTTCTAATACTGTAACTGTGGTGCGGGGGGTGGAAACAGAGGGATCGGTGTGTGATGGTTGGTTTGGATTGTTCAGTTGCCTTGGGGGTGTCGTGGCTGGAGTCCTTCTGCAGGTGTTTCTGGGGGGTGCGCTTGTCCTCCCATTTGATCCTGGGTTATTCTGCTCTCCTTTTTCATTTCATGTGTGTGTGTGTGTGTGTGTGTGTGTGTGTGTGTGTGTGTGTGTGTGTGTGTGTGTGTGTGTGTGTGTGTGTGTGTGTGTGTGTGTGTGTGTGTACTCATCTATTTGTAGTTGCACGAATCGAGTCATAGCTCCTGGCCCCGCCTCTTTCTGATCGGTACTAGGTCCACACTGTCTCTGCTCCATGAGCCTCCACTACATCATTCTTCAGACTGTTTCACTTCCTGACAACTCTATGACTGAAGAAATAGTTCCTAACATCCCTGCGACTCATGTTAGTTTGAGTTTTCAACTTCCAATGTACGTGTGTGTTTACGCGAGTGTGTGCATGTGCGTAAGTACCTGTTTGTACTCACCTAACTGTGGTTGCAGGGTCGAGGCTCAGCTCCTGGCTCCGCCTCTTCACTGAGCGCTACTAGGTCCTCTCTCTCCCTGCTCCATGAGCTTTATCATACCTCATCTTAAAGCTATGTATGGTTCCTGCCTCTACTACCTCACCTAATAGGCTATTCCACTTCCTGACTACTATATGACTGAAAAAATAGTCCCTAACATCCCTTTGACTCATCTGGGTCTTCAACTTCCAATTGTGACGCCTTATTTCTGTGTCCCATCTCTGGAACAACATGTCTTTGTCCACCTTGTCCATTCTACGCAGTATTTTGGATGTCGTTATCATGTCTCCCCTAACCCTCCTGTCCTCCAGTGTCGTCAGGCCGATTTCCCTTAACCTATCTTCGTAGGAGATTCCCCTTAGCTCTGGAACTAACCTTATCGCAAGCCTTTGCACATTCCCTAATTTCTTGACGTGCTTGATCAAGTGTGGGCTCCAAACAGGTACTGCATACTCCAGTATGGGCCTGACGTACACGGTGTACAGTGTCTTGAACGATTCCTTGCTAAGGTATCGGAACGCTGTTCTCAGGTTTGCCAGGCGCCCAAATGCTGCAGCAGTTAAAATGGTTGATGTGTGCTTCCGGAGACGTGCTCGGTGTTATACTCACCCCAAGATTTTTCTCCTTGAATGAGGTTTGCAGTCTTTGGCCACCTAGCCTATACTTCGTCTTTGGTCTTCTTTGCCCTTCCCCGATCTTCATGACTTTGCATTTGTTGGGGTTAAGTTCGAGAAGCCAGTTGCTGGACCAGGTGTCCAGCCTGTCCAGGTCTCTTTGAAGTCCTGCCTGATCCTCATCTGATTTAATTCTCCTTATTAACTTCACATCATCTGCAAACGGACCCTTCTGAGTCTAACCCTTCTATCATGCTATTCACATATACCAAAAATAGCACTGGTCCTAGGACCGACCCCTGTGGGACCCCGCTCGTCACGGGTGCCCATTGTGATACCTCATCACAGTGTGTGTGTGTGTACTCACCTAGTTGAGGTTGCGGGGGTCGAGTCCGAGCTCCTGGCCCCGCCTCTTCACTGATCGCTACTAGGTCACTCTCCCTGAGCCGTGAGCTTTATCATACCTCTGCTTAAAGCCATGTATGGATCCTGCCTCCACTACATCGCTTCCCAAACTATTCCACTTACTGACTACTCTGTGGCTGAAGAAATACTTCCTAACATCCCTGTGATTCATCTGTGTCTTCAGCTTCCAACTGTGTCCCCTTGTTACTGTGTCCAATCTCTGGAACGTGTGTGTGTGTGTGCCAGAGAGAGAGAGAGAGAGAGAGAGAGAGAGAGAGAGAGAGAGACTGCAGTAATTGCCCAGGTGAGTCTGGTGCCAAGGTGGTTGAGTCCAGTTTTAAAAAACTTTTCAACAAATGCAGCAGAGAGATATAGCGTAAGACAGGAAGATACGCTGAGAGCAGACGAAGGTAAGACTTGCCGGAAGACAGTAACTGTGTGTCGTCCAGTTGAAGATGGTGATATGAAACAGCAATGCGTGTTGGACAAGCTCTAAATGGTCAGTGTGTGATAGTGCCCCAGCAAGTGATGCAGTGTAACACACAGGAAGGTCAAGCAGAGTGCAGAAAATTGCTGTTAAGTTCAGTGACAGCTAATCAGTGAAATAGATGTACTGTACTGGATATTCTGAGATGTAATACTGTACATGTACAGAGCGAGGCTTGTGTGCTGCGTGTACAATAATTATAAGTTTTATTGTGATTATGTCCAGAAAAAAAAATTATTTTTGGATGGGTACCGTAGGCTGCTACGAAACATTTCATATTAAATTATGTATTAATTTACTTTACCTACAGACTTTATTGATGATTACTGAACTGTGAAGAAAACCTAGTGTAAGTGACCAGAGGTGATATTATACTTATATTTGGTGTGATCTATAAATCTCAGCATTTTTTTACCATGAAATGCATAACTACAAATAAATGATCCTCAGAAATTCTTGAAAGCTGTAGACATCCTAAATCATTCTAACTCAGCTTTACGCTTACATTTGGGAAAAACAGACATTCACGTCTGTTATTCCCAAATGTAAGTGGAAAGCTGAGAATGATTTATAAAAAAAAAAACTAGTCTTTCTGCATTCCTCGCCAGCTAAGTCCTCATGGGTCACATAGCGACTGGGGAATGGAAGGCATTCAAGTTTATACCAAGGAAGGCGAGAATGAATTCATTTCCTTGACTCAAGATCCCTTCATCGTCCTTAATTAAGGCATCTCCCATGAGGAGTCGTCGCTCCACAGAATATCCAAACATTTACAGATTAAGACCAGAAGTGCAGAGCAGATAATGAGTGCAGGTCACCTCACAGGCTGACTACTGCTTACTTATGGCTGAGTTATTTGGGGGTTACTCCATCGGCTGAAACAACCTGCAGCGACAGTAGTACCTTGCTAAGTGTTCCCTGGATCTGCCACCTCATAATGACAAATATTAACTTTTTATTTAAGCCTGACCAAGATTTATAAGAGCACTATGAATTCTGTGAACTTCTGAAGAGAATAAGGTTTGTAGCTGAGTCGCAACAAATAAACACTTTGAGCCTCCAGCGCATTTAGTCAAGGTTCCACTCTATGACCCACACACACACACACACAAAAAAAAAAAGGTTATGTACAGTTGGCCACATAGTAGAGAGACGAATTAAGGCCAGTGGAGGCATACCTGTGATATATCATTGATGAGTTTCAAGAGTTTTACTAGTACCACGCCCGGCCCTGGGCCAGGATTCTGGTGATACTTGTCTTGAGATACCTTTCCAGTATCCTCTTGAAAATTTCTACACTTTGTCCCAGCAGTGTTTTTGATATCTTTTGGTAAGATGTTGAATAGCAAGGGACCACGAATATTAATACGATATTCTCTTACTGTGCTCACGGTATCCACTGCTTTACAATGGGTGTATTTTACACTTAATTCCATATCTTTCACTCCATTCAGTTCTTAGGGCAGTGTCTCCTCCATTCCAGCGAGCACATTTATAGGACTTTGGGGTGTTTTGAGTAATTTAAATGCTTTATTGGATCTATGGGGACCGTAAATAATCGTATGTGTTTCAGTTCCAATATTTCCCTGCCCTGAATGGGGCGGTCGATATTGAGAAATTCACAATACGAGAGACCACAAGCGATTGGTAATTTTCACCCTGTATTGAAAGAGCAAAAATTTTTACAATAGTGACACTATTCAGATTACTTGTGCTCTCTCGATTAGAGTATTGCTCAGAGTTGACGATCCCGCTCAAAGCAGAGGAGATATCAAAACTGGAACAGATGCAAATCTCAACTTAATGAATGAATTTGTATGTCCACATAATTAGCGTTGAAACAAAGGCGATGATTGGTAGATAAGTTGTCGAATTCTGCATGTAACATTCGTGCGTTACGCTTTCGGCCTGAGAGTATACAAGGGATATTGTGATATTTCTAATCATTCCCTCTGTCGAAGTAGATAAAAGCCGATAATCTGGAATAATGGAAATAGAGCAGCGCCGGCAGACTGGTGTCAGGTGCCAAAGCATGAAGGTAGAATATTAAATACCAGTAGAAACAGACAGCCAAGTCCATAAGCCCTGATTACGCAGTAATGACCTAGCGAACATAACATTAGTGACATTCTGACGACATTTTTTGTGATAAATGACATGTCACTAATGTTATACTCGCTAGATCATTATTACATAATCGGTGCTTATGGACTGGGCTGTCTGTTTTAATTGGTTTTTAATATACTGCTTTCATCCTCTGGCACCTGGCACTAATCTGCCAGTACGATCCCATTTCTGTTATTCCAGATAGAGTCGTTCTTCTGGACGAACCTGCTTTGAATCTCTACTTATTTCTGCAACACTGGAAGCGCCTGAAGATGTGTTAATTGCAACACGACATGCATGCAAAATAACCTTGTGGTTATTTTGCACACACACACATACACACACACACACACACACACACACACACACACACACACACACACACACACATATATATATATATATATATATATATATATATATATATATATATATATATATATATATATATATAGGTCAATGCACCATGCAGAAACAAGCAGGTATATACAGAGAAAGATAGCAGTCAGCAGAACTTGATATTGCTACTGGGACGGACAAGATTCCCAGGCTGCGCCCTATCCACTCGGCCACACAAATGCCACATAACCTGGCCAACCTGGTTCACAAGCCATGTTTCTTTCCCAGCCCAGGCACGTCAGCCAGCCTCAAACATGGATTCAAGCTATTTCAATCTCCTCCTGTATGTTCTGTAGCTTGAAATCCATGCCTGAGGCTGACTGACGTGCCCGGGCTGGGAAAGAAACATGGCTTGTAAACCAGGTTGGATTTTTTTCTTACAACCTTACAACAGTATCTAGAGTTTACAGAGAATGGTGTGAAAAACACAAAACATCCAGTGTGCAGCCGTTCTGAGGGTGGAAAAGCTTTGTTAATGAGATAAGTCAGAGGAGAATGGCTAAACTGGTTCAAGCTGACAGGAAGGCGACAGCAACGCAAATAATCATACATTACAACAGTGATATGCAAAATGCTATCTCTGAATAAACAACACATCAAACCATGAAGTATTGGCAGCAGATCACACCGGCTTTCACACCTGTCAGCTAAGAACAGGAAACCAAAGCTACAGTAGCCACAGGCTCACCAGAACTGGACAGTTAAAGATGGGAAAAATATCCCCTGTCTGGTATACTAGCCTTCGCGAGCAGTATATTTATTATTGTAGCCACGAACGACTAGTACTGAATCAATAACAACACTGTGACTAGCCGAGGATTCGAACCCATGTCGTTTTGGCCCGCCTCATGGTGAGCAAAAATCACATGACGCTCTAACCCACAGGTGGGCCAAAACGACATGGGTTCGAATCCTCGGCTAGTTGCAGTGTCGTTATTGATTCAATGCCACTCGTTTGTGGTTGCCATAATTTATACACTGCTCGTGATGGCTAGTACACCAAACGCGGAGTAGAATGAAATTAGCTCAGAGGCACCCACACCACCGTATGTCCTCGGATCAAGGTAAAACACTTAGCTCTTCTGGGTGCTTGATTCTTGTAGGAGTGCGTGATCCTGTGAGTTAGAGCGTCATGTGATTTTCGTTCACCAGGAGGCGGGCCAAAAGACATGGGTTCGAATCCTCGGCTAGTCGCATTGTTGTTATTGATTCAATACCACTCGTTCGTGGTTACAATAATATATATATATATATATATATATATATATATATATATATATATATATATATATATATATATATATATATATATATATATATATATATATATATACATACAGTGGAACCTCAAATATCGAACTTTCTTTGTTCCATACGGCTGTTCGAGTGCCGTTACCGAACGAATTTATTTCCCCTCAGGAATAGTGTAAATTAGGTTAGTTTATTTCAGACCCTCAAAATACACTTATAAAAGCACTTACAAAAATACTCTTACATAATTGGTTGAGTTGGGAGCAGTTTGATATTTGAGGTACCACTATATATATATATATATATATATATATATATATATATATATATATATATATATATATATATATATATATATATATATATATATATGCAATAAGATCACAGTAAACAGGTGATTTCAGAATATGCAAAACAACCACTCTGAAAGAATAGAGAAATTCCAAGCGCTTTCGTGACTACTCACATTATCAAGGAACTATGAAAGTAAAGCATCCAAGGAAGCTATATAAGGGGTCTGACCGGCACCCTTATATAGCTTCCTTGGATGCTTTACTTTCATAGTTCCTTGATAATGTGAGTAGTCACGAAAGCGCTTGGAATTTCTCTATTCTTTCAGAGTGGTTGTTTTGCATATATATATATATATATATATATATATATATATATATATATATATATATATATATATATATATATATATATATATATAAAGTATTAACTTTTGAACATTGTACAATTACGTGAACACATCCACATATTATACATAGATTATATGGTTGTTGAACTGAAGCTGCAGGAGGATGGGGAGGAGGCATAAACCTTGATTAAGAAATAAGATTATGATGAATAGTTACGACTTCAACCTATTCATTTGTGTCACGGAAGGCTACTATTGCAGTTCCTTTGGGTCGTGAACCTATTCTGACGGTTCCTTTGTGTGCTGCATCTAGGGTTTCTTTAGTGAACGACATTTGTAGCAGTCACTGTCCACACTGTAATTTGTTCTGTCATTTTGCGTCATAAGTTTTAGTCGCTTGCTACATCTACTTCATCTCTTAAGTATTTTGGGTCAGTATTAGTTGATGACAATTTGATAACCTCTGTTGAGATGCTGCATACTGCTGCAACTTGCAAAAGATCTCCGGAGGTTTCCACGCTAGCAGTATACACCCTTTAGTGTCCTGACAGGTTGGCTGCAAGTCGCATCTTATCAATGAGTCCTTACAAGCTCGGGGGAGAAGGCGTGTATATCACCGACTCCTCACAGGCTCGGGGAGAAGGCGTGTATAACACTGAGTCCTCACAAACTCGGGGAGAAGGCGTGTATAACACTGAGTCCTCACAAACTCGGGGAGAAGGCGTGTATAACACTGAGTCCTCACAAACTCGGGGAGAAGGAGTGTATAACACTGAGTCCTCACAAACTCGGGGAGAAGGCGTGTATAACACTGAGTCCTCACAAACTCGGGGAGAAGGCGTGTATATCACTAAGTCCTCACAAACTCGGGGAGAGGGCGTGTATATCACTGACTCCTCACAAACTCGGGAAGAAGGCGTGTATATCACTGAGTCCTCACAGGCTCGGGGAGAAGGCGTGTATATCACTGAGTCCTCACAGGCTCGGGGAGAAGGCGTGTATATCACTGAGTCCTCACAGGCTCGGGGAGAAGGCGAGTATAACATTGAGTCCTCACAAACTCGGGGAGAAGGCGTGTATATCACTGAGTTCTCACAAGCTCGGGGAGAAGTCGTGTATATCACTGAGTCCTCACAGGCTCGTGGAGAAGGCGTGTATATCACTAAGTTCTCACAAACTCGGGGAGAAGGCGTGTATAACACTGAATCCTCACAAACTCGGGAAGAAGGCGTGTATATCACTGAGTCCTCACAGGCTCGGGGAGAAGGCGTGTATAACACTGAATCCTCACAAACTCGGGAAGAAGGCGTGTATATCACTGAGTCCTCACAAGCTCGGGGAGAAGGCGTGTATAACACTGAGTCCTCACAAGCTCGGGGAGAAGGCGTGTATAACACTGAATCCTCACAAACTCGGGGAGAAGGCGTGTATAGCACTGAATCCTCACAAACTCGGGGAGAAGGCGTGTATATCACTGAGTTTTCACAAGCTCTGGGAGAAGGCGTGTATAACACTGAGTCCTCACAAACTCGGGGAGAAGGCGTGTATATCACTGAGTCCTCACAAACACGGGGAGAAGGCGTGTATAACACTGAACCCTCAGAAACTCGGGAAGAATTCGTGTATAACACTGAGTCCTCACAAACTCGGGGAGAAGGCGTGTATATCACTGAGTCCTCACAAACTCGGGGAGAAGGCGTGTATAACACTGAGTCCTCACAAACTCGGGGAGAAGGCGTGTATATCACTGAGTCCTCACAAACTCGGGGAGAAGGCGTGTATATCACTAAGTCCTCACAAACACGGGGAGAAGGCGTGTATAACAGTGAACCCTCAGAAACTCGGGAAGAATTCGTGTATAACACTGAGTCCTCACAAACTCGGGGAGAAGGCGTGTATATCACTGAGTCCTCACAAACTCGGGGAGAAGGCGTGTATAACACTGAGTCCTCACAAACTCGGGGAGAAGGCGTGTATATCAATGAGTCCTCACAAACACGGGGAGAAGGCGTGTATATCACTGAGTCCTCACAAGCTAGGGGAGAAGGCGTGTATATCACTGAGTCCTCACAGGCTCGGGGAGAAGGCGTGTATATCACTAAGTTCTCACAAACTCGGGGAGAAGGCGTGTATAACACTGAATCCTCACAAACTCGGGAAGAAGGCGTGTATATCACTGAGTCCTCACAAGCTCGGGGAGAAGGCGTGTATAACACTGAATCCTCACAAACTCGGGGAGAAGGCGTGTATAACACTGAATCCTCACAAACTCGGGGAGAAGGCGTGTATATCAATGACTTCTCACAAACTCTGGAAGAAGGCGTGTATATCACTGAGTCCTCACAAGCTCGGGGAGAAGGCGTGTATAACAATGAGTCCTCACAAGCTCGGGGAGAAGGCGTGTATATCACTGAGTCCTCACAAGCTCGGGGAGAAGGCGTGTATAACACTGAGTCCTCACAAGCTCGGGGAGAAGGCGTGTATAACACTGAGTCCTCACAAGCTCGGGGAGAAGGCGTGTTCATCATTTTCAGTATTAAACATTATGAAAAGCAAACTCATCCTCTGCACATTATATACGTTTAATTTAAGTGACTAATTAATCTCTTAGTTATTGTCATTAAAATTAATGACCTAGGAAAAGTCAGCTAAACAAAAAGGAAAAGGCTATATCTGAGTTTCTGAATTTCTTAAGCATAAATCTCTGTTCCACCATCACCAGTCTAGAATAAATGGATGCGAAAACACTGTTTTCGTCTCAGAATTCCGCCATCTTGGAAAATGGACGCTACCAGATTAAAGACGTAGTATATCTGGAGAGAGAGTATATATCTGGAGAGAGTTCCGGGGGTCAACGCCCCCGCGGCCCGGTCTGTGACCAGGCCTCCTTAGGTCAGTGTCCCAGGATGCGACCCACACCAGTCGACTAACACCCAGGTACCCATTTTACTGATGGGGAACATAGACAACAGGTGGAAAGAAACACGTCCAATGTTTCTACTCTGGCTGGGAATCGAACCCAGGCCCTCACCGTGTGAAGCGAGAGCGTTAACCACCAGGCCACCAGAGTTGAAATGTCTACCCAAATATTTATGTAATCAACACATTCATGAAAAATTCTATGTCCATATTTTTTTTTTCGGATCACACCGTAGAGCCAGGATTAATTCATTCCATACATTTATCATCATAAGCAAAGTTTGTCAATTTGCTAAGTGAACGCGGATAAATACCCAGACGAGATATGTTATTATACTAGTTAACAGTCATCACTATATGATCTGTACGATTTCTTTGATTAATAGTATCCACTCTTCTCAGATCCCATGGAACTGTTTTAATTTCATAAACCTGAGAGAGACATCTCTATCTGTGTGGTAAAGAAGATCAAAGTACAAAAAAAAAAAAAAACATCTGATGAGAGTAATAAGAGGCGCCGCAGGTGTCTATGACACAGGTGCTTAACAGCAACTAACACCCGCCACTTTTATATAACAGCAAGGAGTAAAATATTCCTTCGAATAGATGTTAATTATAGATGTGTTGTCTAACAACTTCGCGCACATCTAATGATATTAAAAAAAACAGTAGAAAAAGACGTCAACTTTTACACAGTCCGTATGTGCAATATTACTTTACTGGCTTAATAGTCAGTTATAACTGGAATTATAGATTTCTATCCCATTGTGGCTTGTTCTGCATCATGACCAGTCCTCCTGATGGATCAGGGCCTGATCAACAAGGTTGTTACTGCTGGCCGCAAGTAGTCCAACGTATGAGCCACAGCACGGCTGATCCGCTACTGATTTTAGGTATCTGTCCAGCTCCCGCTTGAGGACAGCCAGGGGTCTATGGGTAATTCCCCTTGTGGCTGATGGGAGGCTGTTGAACAGTCTTGGGCCCCGGACACTTATTGTTTTCTTTTAGTGTACTAATGGAGCCCCTACTTTTCACAGGGGGTATGCTGCACCGCCTGCCAAGTCTTTTGCTTTCGTAGGGAATGATTTCTGTTTGCAGATTAGGGACCAGTCCCTTCAGTATCTTCCACGTGTAGATTATGATATATCTCTCTCGCCTGCGCTCCAGTGAGTACAGGTCAAGTGCTTCCAAGCGTTCCCAGTAGTTAAGGTGTTTGATGGAACTTATAAGTGCAGCAAAGGTTCTCTGTACATTCTCTAGATCTGCAATTTTACCTGCCTCGAATGGAGATGTTAAGGTACAGCAGTATTCCAGCCTTGAGAGAACAAGTGATTTAAAAATGATCATCATTGCCTTGGCACTCTTGTCTTGAATGTTCTCATTATCAGTTTCCTCGCAGATGTGATAGTGGCATTGTAGTGATCCTTGAAGGTGAAATTATCAGACATTACCACTTCCAGGTCCTTCACATTACTTGTCCGCTCTATTGTGTGATTAGAGTTTGTTCTAGCTATTATTTCCTCCAGTTTTCCATAACGAAGTAGTTGTACATATCTCAGCATATATACTGAGATATATAAGCATTCTTCTCCACTGGGTAACAAAAGGTATAAAGTAATATATTTGCATCTGTGTACTAGGATTCGATATAATATGAGATGTACCCGACTTCTGCTTTATAAATATATATATATATATATATATATATATATATATATATATATATATATATATATATATATATATATATATATATATATATATATATATATATATAATATATATATGTATATATATATATATATATATATATATATATATATATATATATATATGTATATATATATATCTATATATATATAATATATATATGTATATATATATATTATATATATATATATACATATATATATTATATATATATATATATATATATATATATTTATATATATTTATATATTATATACATATTATATATATATATATATTTATATATATATATATTTATATATTATATACATATTATATATATATATATATATATATATATATATATATATATATATATATATATATATATACATATATGTATATATATATATATATATATATATATATATATATATATATACATATATATATATATATATATATATATATATATATATATATATATATATATATATATATATATATATATATATATTATATATATATATATATATATATATATATATATATATATATATATATATATATATATATATATATATATTGATCAGTAAAAACAATACCACTCGTTCGTGGTCACAATAATATAAAATACTGTTCGTTGAACTAGTACACCAAACAGGGACTAGAATGAAATTAGCCCAGAGCCATCCACACCATCGTGTGTACTTGGGTAGCAAGTACAACATTCATGGATGCGCTACTCTTAAGGATCGTATGGTCCAGTGGGTAAGGGCGTCATGTGTTTTCGTCCACCATGAGGCAGGCCAAAGCAGCATGGGTTCGAGTTCTTGGCTGGTGCAGTGTTGTTGTTGTTATTATATATATATATATGTATATATATATATATATATATATATATATATATATATATATATATATATATATATATATATATATATATATATATATATTTATACATGTCGTGCCGAAAATGTATAACTGGTTAATTAGCAAGAACTCATTTAAAATTAAGTCCTTTCGGAATTTTTTTCTTATACATTTAAAGATATATTTTTTTCATTAATGTTGATGTAAAAATTTATAATTTTGCACCAAAAGGAACTTAGAAAACTTACCTAACCTTATTATAACAAGCGCAATTTATTTTAGCCTAACCCAGCTAAATACATTTTAGATTTGTTTACAGTAATTTGATACTAAACAAACACAGTGAAATATATTTTTTTCGTTAGGTTCAGAATGATTTTGGAAAAATTATTGTATACACAAATTTTCACTTGTCCTATATGGCAAGATGAGCGTTGCTATTTAAGCCAAGATCGCAAGTTCTGCCTATTCGGCACGACACACACACACACACACACACACACACACACACACACATATATATATATATATATATATATATATATATATATATATATATATATATATATGCAAAACAACCACGGTCGGAGTAGAATGATAGCTCTACGTCTTTCGTGTTGCAATCAACGCATCATCAGGAGCTTGCAAATTTGTAGAAAAGAGGAGAATGTCCAAGCAAGTATGTTCCCAAAGGCCCGTCTTCACTGGAGGCCAGTGAAGACGGTCCTTAGGTAACGTACTTGGACATTCTCCTCTTTTGTGCAGTTTTGCAAGCTCCTGACGACTCTTTACTTAGATGTCGAAATGCTATTCTTAGGTTTGCCAAGCGCCTGTATGCTGCAGCAGTTATTTGGTTGATGTGCACCTCAAGCGATGTGCTCGGTATGATGCTCACCTCAACATCCTTTTCCTTGAGTGAGTTCTGCAGCCTTTGACCTCTTCGGCTGTACTTCTGTCAGCATAGTTGCTGATCCCCTTATATGTGTTGTATAGCGTATTATAGTACCATCCATGTGCTTTATATAGAAGATCCCTATTAGGTCGAGTGACTGTATGACGTCACGGGATGCAGCGTGAGTGAGTGACGATCTGGCTCTTCCTCACTCGACGGACCACCTACAAGCAGGCAGAACAGGGCAGGCCTGGGCTCTCACCTCTCATCCACAGTGTTACCATCCAACAAGGTGTTTACCTTCAACCCTCGTATCTCCTTAAGAACCCCTACGACACTTCTGTAGTCTCGTTTGTTCTTCCCCAACCTTCATAACTTTGCACTTGTTGAGGTTAAAATCCAGGAACCATTTCTCGGACCAGGCTTGTAGTTTCTCCACATCCCTTTGTAGACTTACCTGATCTCGTCCGCCTTTATTCTCCTCATTAGTTTCACATCGTCTGCAAAGGGACAGCTCTGACTTTATCCCTTCTGTCATGTCATTCACAAATACAAGAAACAACACCGGACCTAGGACTGACCTCTGTGGAACTCCATTCGACACATACACACACACTGACACCTTGTCTCATACCGACACGCGTTGTTTCCTTCCTGTCAGGTATTCCTTGATCCATTGCAGTACTTTTCCTTCAATTCCTGCCCGCTCCTCTAGCTTTTCAACCAGTCTCTTGTGTGGTACTGTGTCGAAAGCCTTCTTACAGCCTTTTTACATCCCTCTTTCTCCTGCCTTAATTCTATTACAATGATGAGGCCTGGTCACAGGCCGGGCCGCGGGAGCGATGACCCCTGATACCTTCTCCAGGTATATCACAGAACTCTAATATGTTTACGATGTAGGACTTCCCTTCCCTGAAGCCGTGCTAGTTGCCATGTATTAGTCAATTCCAAGTATGCTTGTTTATGTGTGTGTGTGTGCGTAAGAGCGAGAGAGAGAGAGAGAAAGAGAGAGAGAGAGAGAGGTAATTGGCCAGCCCTTTGCTCTGAGCTCGCCACCACCGACTGGAATGCTCTTCTCCAAGGGGATGTTGACAACCAAGTGAAAGCCTTCACTGGACACATCCTTAATCTACAACAAGAACACATTCCTCACCGGCAATATGTGACGAAGCCTACAGATCAGCCTTGGTTTGGCTTTCGTTGTAGAGAGGCTGCTACTGCTAAGTACAAAGCATGGCGAAGGTATAAGAGACATCCTACCACCTATAACAGGAACTTGCACATGCAAGCCTGTAGGCATATGGGTGATGTTCAAAAGTGGGCCATTGCTAAATGGGAGGTGGACACTAAAAGAAAGTTAGCATCAGGTAGGGTAGGCTCCAAAACCTGGTGGTCCCTGGTTAAGGACAGACAAGGTTATCTGCCTGATGAACTTATTCCACCTCTAAATCGACAGGATGGGACCACCTCTAAATCGACAGGATGGGACCACCTCTACTAGTAGTCAAGAGAAGGCGGACCTCTTTGCTGAACACTTTACTACCAAAATGCAAGTTCCTGATCCAGCAAGGGACCCTCCTTGGCTAGCTGCAAGAACTGTGTCAAAACTGTCAGTGGTGACAATAAGGCAGGAGGAGGTATATTTCCTACTTAAATCGCTTGACCAAGAAAAGGCTGTGGGCCCAGACAAGTTGAGCCCAAGATTGTTGAGAAGATGTGCAGACCAGCTAGCAGCACCTCTAACTCGCATCTTTCAGCACTGCCTAGTACAGTGTAAATGGCCCTCTCTATGGAAAGAGGCAAATGTAGTCCCTGTTCACAAAAAGAAGAGGAGAGCAGAAATCAGCAACTACAGACCAGTGTCACTCCTGTCAATCACTGGTAAGATCCTTGAGACAATAATCTCAAGACAAATGACAGAGTTTTTTGACTACCACTCACTACTTTGTGATCGTCAATATGGCTTCAGGAAAGGTTACTCTGCTGCTGATCTGTTGTTAAACCTCTCCACTAAGTGGCACCAGTCACTGGATGAATCCAAAGTCAGCTGTGTGGTAGCACTGGACATTGCTGGCGCTTTCGACCGGGTGTGGCACCAGGGCCTCTTAGCAAAACTTCAAGCACTGGGAATTGCAGGCTCTACGCTGTCTCCTCAGTGACTACCTTCATGGTAGATCTCTAAGTGTAGTTCTCAATGGAACGGAATCAGCAAGACATCCTATTGGGGCAAGTGTTCCACAAGGAAGCGTGCTGTGTCCATTGTTATGGAATGTCTACTTCAACGACCTTCTTCATCTCATCCCAGAATCACATGCATATGCAGACGACTGTACACTGACATTCACCTATCCAAGAGAAGAAATGCCAGCTGCTCTAAGCTACATCAATCACCAGCTGAGAGCTATATCAGCTTGGGGAAATAGATGGCAAGTAACATTTGCACCTGAGAAAACGCAAATGATGATCGTCTCTAGGCACCATGATGGTAATGCTGGTGCAGTAGTAAGGATGAATGGGAGGATGTTGGCACCTAGAGAAGAAGTTGATATCCTTGGGGTGAAATTTGACTCCAAACTAACCATGAAGAACCATGTTGTAAATCTTGCAAACAAGGCAGCCAGGAAGCTTACAGCACTTCGCCCTATCTCCCATCTGCTTGACAGTAGGGGTTGCAAGATCCTGTACGAGGCACAAGTACGCTCGCACCTTGAGTATGCTCCACTTTCTTGGTTTGCCTGCCCCCCCTCTCATCTGCGACTGCTTGACAGAGTAGAGAACAGAGCAAGACGTCTCATCTCTCGCCTGGACCCATCCTGGATAGATCTGTCATTTCAGCAGAGCCTTCAACATAGGAGGGATGTGGGTGGCCTTACTGTTATGTACAAGGTCAATATTGTCAAAATACCACACTTGGATCCACTTCGAGGACAGCGTGAAACAAGCTTTTATGCCACAAGACGGGCAGAAAGCAGCAACTTCACTCTGGCTGTACCCTTCTCCAGAACATCACTCCATCTGAGATCATACATACCCAGGATGACTCGAGTATGGAACACATTCGTACAGGATAATGATGTCAACGAGATAAAGTCAGTTGATGAAATGAAAATGCTGGCCCACAGATGGCTCCAACTTCATCCTGTTTCCTACTTGTATGTCTCATAACAATAAAAATGCTTTCAAATAAGCTGATGTAGGTAACAGCTCTTAGCTTGCCAATAAAGTTAGGAATCTTTAACCTTGTCAAACCCTGTGTAAAGAAAAAAAAAGAGAGAGAGAGAGAGAGAGAGAGAAAGGTGGAGGTGCAATCCTTTATTGACAACTTTTGTTTTTTTTTTTTTTTTTTTTTTTTTTTTTTGACGACTTTTTGTCACTTCTTAAGTCAGAAACAGATAAGTATGGACTGTTGGTTGGTTAATGATGCTTAAAGTTCATTAAGGCTAGATGACATTTGTTCAATACTAGTAAATACTATTTTAATCAATAAAGGATGACTATAACTCCCAGCGCAAATACAATGAGAAAACTAACATCTCGCGTCCCTGTGTATATATTCTGAAAAATTTGGAGAGGGTCAGCGAGCATAACAGAGGAGGGTAGTGAAGTGAAGAGACAGTTGTAAGACTGCCACCAGCGCTGGTATGACTGTCCATGCCTAGTTGTAAGACAGTGTCACCAGCGCTGGTATGACTGTCCATGCCAAGTTGTAAGACAGTGCCACCAGCGCTGGTATGACTGTCCATGTCAAGTTGTAAGACAGTGTCACCAGTGCTGGTATGACTGTCCATGCCAAGTTTTAAGACAGTGTCACCAGTGCTGGTATGACTGTCCATGTCAAGTTGTAAGACAGTGTCACCAGTGCTGGTATGACTGTCCATGTCAAGTTTTAAGACAGTGTCACCAGCGCTGATATGACTGTCCATGCCTAGTTGTAAGACAGTGTCACCAGTGCTGGTATGACTGTCCATGCCTAGTTGTAAGACAGTGTCACCAGTGCTGGTATGACTGTCCATGCCTAGTTGTAAGACAGTGTCACCAGTGCTGGTATGACTGTCCATGCCTAGTTGTAAGACAGTGTCACCAGTGCTGGTATGACTGTCCATGCCTAGTTGTAAGACAGTGTCACCAGTGCTGGTATGACTGTCCACGTCTAGTTGTAAGACAGTGTCACCAGTGCTGGTAGGACTGTCCATGCCTAGTTGTAAGACAGTGTCACCAGTGCTGGTATGACTGTCCATGCCTAGTTGTAAGACAGTGTCACCAGTGCTGGTATGACTGTCCATGCCTAGTTGTAAGACAGTGTCACCAGTGCTGGTATGACTGTTCATGCCTAGTTGTAAGACAGTGTCACCAGCGCTGGTATGACTGTCCACGTCTAGTTGTAAGACAGTGTCACCAGTGCTGGTATGACTGTCCATGCCTAGTTGTAAGACAGTGTCACCAGCGCTGGTATGACTGTCCATGCCTAGTTGTAAGACAGTGTCACCAGTGCTGGTATGACTGTCCATGCCTAGTTGTAAGACAGTGTCACCAGCGCTGGTATGACTGTCCACGTCTAGTTGTAAGACAGTGTCACCAGTGCTGGTATGACTGTCCATGCCTAGTTGTAAGACAGTGTCACCAGTGCTGGTATGACTGTCCATGCCTAGTTGTAAGACAGTGTCACCAGTGCTGGTATGACTGTCCATGCCTAGTTGTAAGACAGTGTCACCAGCGCTGGTATGACTGTCCATGCCTAGTTGTAAGACAGTGTCACCAGTGCTGGTATGACTGTCCATGCCAAGTTGTAAGACAGTGTCACCAGTGCTGGTATGACTGTCCATGCCTAGTTGTAAGACAGTGTCACCAGTGCTGGTATGACTGTCCATGCCTAGTTGTAAGACAGTGTCACCAGCGCTGGTATGACTGTCCATGCCTAGTTGTAAGACAGTGTCACCAGCGCTGGTATGACTGTCCACGTCTAGTTGTAAGACAGTGTCACCAGTGCTGGTATGACTGTCCATGCCTAGTTGTAAGACAGTGTCACCAGTGCTGGTATGACTGTCCACGTCTAGTTGTAAGACAGTGTCACCAGTGCTGGTATGACTGTCCATGCCTAGTTGTAAGACAGTGTCACCAGCGCTGGTATGACTGTCCATGCCTAGTTGTAAGACAGTGTCACCAGCGCTGGTATGACTGTCCATGCCTAGTTGTAAGACAGTGTCACCAGTGCTGGTATGACTGTCCATGCCTAGTTGTATGACAGTGTCACCAGTGCTGGTATGACTGTCCATGCCTAGTTGTAAGACAGTGTCACCAGTGCTGGTATGACTGTCCATGCCTAGTTGTAAGACAGTATCACAGTGCTGGTATGACTGTCCATGCCTAGTTGTAAGACAGTGTCACCAGCGCTGGTATGACTGTCCATGCCTAGTTGTAAGACAGTGTCACCAGCGCTGGTATGACTGTCCATGCCAAGCTGTAAGACTGTCACCAGCGCTGGTATAACTGTCCATGCCAAGCTGTAAGACTGTCACCAGCGCTGGTATAACTGTCCATGCCAAGCTGTAAGACTGTCACCAGCGCTGGTATAACTGTCCATGCCAAGCTGTAAGACTGTCACCAGCGCTGGTATAACTGTCCATGCCAAGCTGTAAGACTGTCACCAGCGCTGGTATGACTGTCCACGCCAAGTTGTAAGACAGTGTTGCCAGCGCTGGTGACTATCCGCGCTGACTCAGCACTTTCATTCATACACTCGGAGTTTCACGTTTGTGCTGCAGCCCACGACGGTGATGAGTATAATTAGTTGTCTTTATTGGTACCTGCTGCGACAGCTCCTGCTGATGATGACACTGCCCTTGTTATCATGAGAAATAATAGAAGAGGTTGAAGCCACTTCGGTAGGAGCGGCAGCAGCAGCGGGAACAACAGCGGCGGCAGCAGCAACAACAGCACAGCATCAGCAGCCATAATACCAGTAGCTACGACAGCAGCAATAACAGCAACTGCAACTATTAAGCATCACTAGCAACATGAGCAGCAGCAACAACAAAAACAATACATCAGCAGCAGGAACAGCAGTAGAAACAGCGGCGGAAACAGCAGCAGTTGCAGCAACAACAGAATATTATTAGTGGCAAGAACAGCAGCAGCAGCGACACCAATAGCTACATCATCAGATGCAACAACAGAGGCAGCAACAACAGAAAATAACTAATTGCAACAGTAGCAGTACATCATAAGCAACAACAACAACAGCAACAACAACAAAAGTATAATATCAGACCCACACTACTACCACAACACCAGACCCACACTACTACTACCACAACACCAGACCCACACTACTACCACAACACCAGACCCACACTACTACCACAACACCAGACCCACACTACTAACACAACACCAGACCCTCACTACTACCACAACACCAGACCCTCACTACTACCACAACACCAGACCCTCACTACTACCACAACACCAGACCCTCACTACTACCACAACACCAGACCCACACTACTACCACAACACCAGACCCACACTACTACCACAACACCAGATCCACACTGCTACCACAACACCAGACCCTCACTACTACCACAACACCAGACCCACACTACTACCACAACACCAGACCCTCACTACTACCACAACACCAGACCCTCACTACTACCACAACACCAGACCCTCACTACTACCACAACACCAGACCCACACTACTACCACAACACCAGACCCACACTACTACCACAACACCAGATCCACACTGCTACCACAACACCAGACCCTCACTACTACCACAACACCAGACCCTCACTACTACCACAACACCAGACCCTCACTACTACCACAACACCAGACCCTCACTACTACCACAACACCAGACCCACACTACTACCACAACACCAGACCCACACTACTACCACAACACCAGATCCACACTGCTACCACAACACCAGACCCTCACTACTACCACAACACCAGACCCTCACTACTACCACAACACCAGACCCTCACTACTACCACAACACCAGACCCTCACTACTACCACAACACCAGACCCTCACTACTACCACAACACCAGACCCACACTACTACCACAACACCAGACCCACACTACTACCACAACACCAGACCCACACTACTACCACAACACCAGACCCACACTACTACCACAACACCAGACCCTCACTACTACCACAACACCAGACCCACACTACTACCACAACACCAGACCCACACTACTACCACAACACCAGACCCACACTACTACCACAACACCAGACCCTCACTACTACCACAACACCAGACCCACACTACTACCACAACACCAGACCCACACTACTACCACAACACCAGATCCACACTGCTACCACAACACCAGACCCTCACTACTACCACAACACCAGACCCTCACTACTACCACAACACCAGACCCACACTACTACCACAACACCAGACCCTCACTACTACCACAACACCAGACCCACACTACTACCACAACACCAGACCCTCACTACTACCACAACACCAGACCCTCACTACTACCACAACACCAGACCCACACTACTACCACAACACCAGACCCTCACTACTACCACAACACCAGACCCACACTACTACCACAACACCAGACCCACACTACTACCACAACACCAGATCCACACTGCTACCACAACACCAGACCCTCACTACTACCACAACACCAGACCCACACTACTACCACAACACCAGACCCTCACTACTACCACAACACCAGACCCACACTACTACCACAACACCAGACCCACACTACTACCACAACACCAGACCCACACTGCTACCACAACACCAGACCCACACTACTACCACAACACCAGACCCACACTACTACAACAACACCAGACCCACACTACTACCACAACACCAGACCCACACTGCTACCACAACACCAGACCCTCACTACTACCACAACACCAGACCCACACTACTACCACAACACCAGACCCACACTACTACCACAACACCAGACCCACACTACTACCACAACACCAGACCCTCACTACTACCACAACACCAGACCCACACTACTACCACAACACCAGACCCTCACTACTACCACAACACCAGACCCACACTACTACCACAACACCAGACCCACACTGCTACCACAACACCAGACCCACACTACTACCACAACACCAGACCCACACTACTACCACAACACCAGACCCACACTACTACCACAACACCAGACCCACACTACTACCACAACACCAGACCCTCACTACTACCACAACACCAGACCCACACTACTACCACAACACCAGACCCACACTACTACCACAACACCAGACCCACACTACTACCACAACACCAGACCCTCACTACTACCACAACACCAGACCCACACTACTACCACAACACCAGACCCTCACTACTACCACAACACCAGACCCACACTACTACCACAACACCAGACCCACACTGCTACAACAACACCAGACCCACACTACTACCACAACACCAGACCCACACTACTACCACAACACCAGACCCACACTACTACCACAACACCAGACCCACACTACTACCACAACACCAGACCCACACTACTACCACAACACCAGACCCTCACTACTACCACAACACCAGACCCACACTACTACCACAACACCAGACCCACACTACTACCACAACACCAGACCCACACTACTACCACAACACCAGACCCTCACTACTACCACAACACCAGACCCACACTACTACCACAACACCAGACCCACAGTACTACCACAACACCAGACCCACACTACTACCACAACACCAGACCCACACTACTACCACAAAACCAGACCCACACTACTACCACAACACCAGACCCACACTACTACCACAGCACCAGACCCACACTAATACCACAACACCAGACCCACACTACTACCACAACACCAGACCCTCACTACTACCACCATTACCACAACACCAGATCCACACTCCTATCACCACCACTACCAGTACTACCACCACTACCACAACACGAGACCCAAACTTCTACCACCATCACTTCCACTACCACAACACCAGACCCACACTACTACCACCACAACTACCACAACACCAGACCCACACTACTACCACCATCACTGCTACTAGCACCACTACCAGAATACCAGATCCACACTACTACTACTACTACTACTACCACCATTACCACAACACCACACCCATACTACTATCATCACCACCACTTCCACGACATCAAACCCACACCACTACCAACACTACTACTACCACCACCACCAGACCCACACTACTACCACCACTATCACCACTAGCACGACACCAGACCCACAATAGTACCACCACTAACACCACTACTCCCCTACCACCATCACTACTACTACAACCACCACAATACCAGACTCACACTACTGCCACCATCACTACAACAACACTACACTACTACCACCACCACCACTAACACTACCACTACCAATACTATCCCACCACCACCATCGCTAACAGTCCCCACCACCACCACCACCACCAGGACCTCACCCACCACCAGGACCTCACCCACCACCAGGACCTCACCCACCACCAGGACCTCACCCACCACCAGGACCTCACCCACCACCAGGACCTCACCCACCACCAGGACCTCACCCACCACCAGGACCTCACCCACCACCAGGACCTCACCCTCCACCACCAATACCACCACTACCAACAACACCATCACCACCACTCCCACCGTCACTACAAACATCACCATCATCAGTACATCACCACTACTATTACCACCATCAGCACCACTATTACCATCACCATCACTACCACCATCACAATCATTATTACGTATATACATCTGTGTCATTACAATGAATTCCAGAATGTGAGCCACAATATGAGACTTATATAGAGGCAATAATAAGAGTGTTTGGACAATAGTCTAACCACTAAGGGTGAACCTGGGTATTTAACTTGAGTTACGTCGGTCGCTGTGCGATCATGATGCCCCACAATATAGATTTAAACCATTTCCTTGTTCAATTAAATAGTTTAGTTCATTCTGTAAATTTCAATGTTGAGTTTGAACAAAATAACTCATTGTCTTTTCTTGATGTTTTAATTATTAAGGGGAACCATGATTTTAAATTCAAAATATACATTATTATTGTTATAATCACAGGGAAGCTTGCGCAAGCTGGACGCCAAGGTATTGGTCCAGTGTGGTGAGGATGGTATAACACTGCGTGCCTTGTTCCAAGGTTCGTAGGTTCGAGTCTCCTTCAGTCAGAGATTAGTGTTTGTGTATATTTCGCCTGCTCTTGCGAATTCCTTGCATTGTTAATATCTCTAGTAAGGCTGATGCATGCAGGGGATGAGATGAAAAGCTGTAAGCCTTCTCCCTGAAAGTTGGCTGCCTTGGATCAACGTCTAGCGCAAGCTGGACGCCAAGGTATTGGTCCAGTGTGGTGAGATTGGTATAGCACTGCGTACCTTGTTCCAAGGTTCGAGTCTCCTTCAGCCAGAGATCAGTGTTTACATGTATATATATATATATATATATGTATATATATATTTATATATATATATATATATATATATATATATATATATATATATATATGTAAACACTGATCTCTCGCTGAAGGAGACTCTAAAAAACGAACCTGAGGACAAGGTACGCAGTGCTTTACCAATCTACCCACACTGGATAATACTGCGTACCTTGTCCTAAGGTTCGTAGGTTCGAGTCTCCTTCAGCCACAGATCAGTGTTTGTGTATATTTCGCCTGCTCTCGCGAATTCCTTGCATTGTTAAAATCTCTAGTAAGGTTGATGCATGCAGGGGATGAGATGAAAAGCTGTAAGCCTTCTACCTGAAAGCAGGCTGCCTTGGATCAAACGTGCAGCGTAAGCTACACGCCAAGGGATTGTCCACTGAGGGTAGATTGGTAGAGCACTGCGTACCTTGTCATAAGGTTCGTACGTTCGAGTCTCCTTTAGCAAGAGATCATTCTTTGTGTATATTTCGCCTGCTCTCCCGAATTCCTTGTATATATATATATATATATATATATATATATATATATATATATATATATATATATATATATATATATATATATATATATATATATGTTGTGCCGATATGTAAAACTGGTCAATTAGCAAGAATTAATTTAAAATTAAGTCCTTTCTGAAATTTTCTCTTATACGTTTAAAGATATATTTTTTTCCTTAATGTTAATGAAAAAAATTTTAATTTTGCACCAAAAGAATCTTAGAAAACTTACCTAACCTTATTATAACAAGAGCAATTTATATTAGCCTAACCCAACTAAATATATTTTAAATACGTTTACAATAATTTAGTACTAAACAAACACAATCAAATATATTTTTTTCGTTAGGTTCAGATTAATTTGGGTGAAATTATTGCATACACAAATTTTCATTTGTCCTATATGGCAACATGAGCGTTGCTATTTAAGCCAAGATCACATGTTCTGCCTATTCGGCACGACATATATATATATATATATATATATATATATATATATATATATATATATATATATATATATATATGTCGTGCCGAATATGTAAAACTGGTCAATTAGCAAGAATTAATTTAAAATTAAGTCCTTTCTGAAATTTTCTCTTATACGTTTAAAGATATATTGTTTTCCTTAATGTTAAAGAAAAAAATTTTAATTTTGCACCAAAAGAATCTTAGAAAACTTACCTAACCTTATTATAACAAGAGCAATTTATTTTAGCCTAACCCAACTAAATATATTTTAAATACGTTTACAATAATTTAGTACTAAACAAACACAATCAAATATATTTTTTTTCGTTAGGTTCAGATTAATTTGGGTGAAATTATTGCATACACAAATTTTCATTTGTCCTATATGGCAACATGAACGTTGCTATTTAAGCCAAGATCACATGTTCTGCCTATTCGGCACGACATATATATATATATATATATATATATATATATATATATATATATATATATATATATATATATATATATATATATATATATATATATATATATATATATATATATTTATTTTTATTATCACACTGGCCGATTCCCACCAAGGAAGGGTGGCCCGAAAAAGAAAAACTTTCACCATCATTCACTCCATCACTGTCTTGCCAGAAGGGTGCTTTACACTACAGTTTTTAAACTGCAACGTTAACACCCCTCCTTCAGAGTGCAGGCACTGTACTTCCCATCTCCAGGACTCAAGTCCGGCCTGCCGGTTTCCCTGAACCCCTTCATAAATGTTACTTTGCTCACACTCCAACAGCACGTCAAGTATTAAAAACCATTTGTCTCCATTCACTCCTATTAAACACGCTCACGCATGCCTGCTGGAAGTCCAAGCCACTCGCACACAAAACCTCCTTTACCCCTTCTCTCCAACCTTTCCTAGGCCGACCCCTACCCCGCCTTCCTTCCACTACAGACTGATACACTCTTGAAGTTATTCTGTTTCGCTCCATTCTCTCTACATGTCCGAACCACCTCAACAACCCTTCCTCAGCCCTCTGGACAACAGTTTTGGTAATCCCGCACCTCCTCCTAACTTCCAAACTACGAATTCTCTGCATTATATTCACACCACACATTGCCCTCAGACATGACATCTCCACTGCCTCCAGCCTTCTCCTCGCTGCAACATTCATCACCCATGCTTCACACCCATATAAGAGCGTTGGTAAAACTACACTCTCATACATTCCCCTCTTTGCCTCCAAGGACAAAGTACTTTGTCTCCACAGACTCCTAAGTGCACCACTCACTCTTTTCCCCTCATCAATTCTATGATTCACCTCATCTTTCATAGACCCATCCGCTGACACGTCCACTCCCAAATATCTGAATACACTCACCTCCTCCATACTCTCTCCCTCCAATCTGATATTCATTCTTTCATCACCTAATCTTTTTGTTATCCTCATAACCTTACTCTTTCCTGTATTCACCTTTAATTTTCTACTTTTGCACACCCTACCAAATTCATCCACCAATCTCTGCAACTTCTCTTCAGAATCTCCCAAGAGCACAGTGTCATCAGCAAAGAGCAGCTGTGACAACTCCCACTTTGTGTGTGATTCTTTATCTTTTAACTCCACGCCTCTTGCCAAGACCCTCGCATTTACTTCTCTTACAACCCCATCTATAAATATATTAAACAACCACGGTGACATCACACATCCTTGTCTAAGGCCTACTTTTACTGGGAAAAAATTTCCCTCTTTCCTACATACTCTAACTTGAGCCTCACTATCCTCGTAAAAACTCTTCACTGCTTTCAGTAACCTACCTCCTACACCATACACTTGCAACATCTGCCACATTGCCTCCCTATCCACCCTGTCATATGCCTTTTCCAAATCCATAAATGCCACAAAGACCTCTTTAGCCTTATCTAAATACTGTTCACTTATATGTTTCACTGTAAACACCTGGTCCACATACCCCCTACCTTTCCTAAAGCCTCCTTGTTCATCTGCTATCCTATTCTCCGTCTTACTCTTAATTCTTTCAATAAAAACTCTACCATACACTTTACCAGGTATACTCAGCAGACTTATCCCCCTATAATTTTTGCACTCTCTTTTATCCCCTTTGCCTTTATACAAAGGAACTATGCATGCTCTCTGCCAATCCCTAGGTACCTTACCCTCTTCCATACATTTATTAAATAATTGCACCAACCACTCCAAAACTATATCCCCACCTGCTTTTAACATTTCTATCTTTATCCCATCAATCCCGGCTGCCTTACCCCCTTTCATTTTACCTACTGCCTCACGAACTTCCCCCACACTCACAACTGGCTCTTCCTCACTCCTACAAGATGTTATTCCTCCTTGCCCTATACACGAAATCACAGCTTCCCTATCTTCATCAACATTTAACAATTCCTCAAAATATTCCCTCCATCTTCCCAATACCTCTAACTCTCCATTTAATAACTCTCCTCTCCTATTTTTAACTGACAAATCCATTTGTTCTCTAGGCTTTCTTAACTTGTTAATCTCACTCCAAAACTTTTTCTTATTTTCAACAAAATTTGTTGATAACATCTCACCCACTCTCTCATTTGCTCTCTTTTTACATTGCTTCACCACTCTCTTAACCTCTCTCTTTTTCTCCATATGCTCTTCCCTCCTTGCATCACTTCTACTTTGTAAAAACTTCTCATATGCTAACTTTTTCTCCCTTACTACTCTCTTTACATCATCATTCCACCAAATTTTACCTATTCGGCACGACATATAGTATATATATATATATATATATATATATATATATATACATATATATATATATATATATATATATATATATATATATATAAATATATATATATATATATATATATATACATATATATATATATATATATATATATATATATATATATATATATATATATATATATACATATATACATATATATATATATATATATATATATTATATATATACATATATATATATATATATATATATATATATATATATATATATATATATATATATATATATATATATATATACTATATGTCGTGCCGAATAGGTAAAATTTGCGATTTTGGATTAAATAGCAAAGCTCTTCTTGCTGAATAAGGCAAGTGAAAATTTGTGAATGCAATAATTTCACAATTATTCTGAACCTAACAAAGAAATACATTTCATTGCGTGTGTTTATTATTAAATTACTGTAAACTTATCTAAAATATATTTTGCTGGATTAGGTTAAATTAAATTGCGCTTGTTATAATAAGGTTAGGTAAGTTTTCTAAGGTTCTTTTGGTACAAAATTATTAATTTTTACATTAACATAAATGAAAAAAATATATCCTGAAACGTATAAGAGAAAATTTTAGAAAAAAATTAATTTTAAACGAGTTCTTGCTAATTGACCAATTTTACCTATTCGGCACGACGTACCGACGTGTGTGTGTGTGCGTGTATATATATATATATATATATATATATATATATATATATATATATATATATATATATATATATATATATATCCTATAGTAGGAGTAACCTCTTCTCCTGTATATATTACTAAATGTAAAAGGAGAAACTTTCGTTTTTCCTTTTGGGCCACCCCGCCTCGGTGGGATACGGCCGGTGTGTTGAAAGAAAAGAATATATATATATATATATATATATATATATATATATATATATATATATATATATATATATATATATATATATATATATATATATAAATATATATATATATATATGTCGTGCCGAATATGTAAAACTGGTCAATTAGCAAGAACTAATTTGAAATTAAGTCCTTTCTAAAATTTTCTCTTATATGTTTAAAGATATATTTTTTTCATTAATGTTGATGTAAAAATTTTTAATTTTACACCAAAAGGAACTTAGAAAACTTACCTATCCTTATTATAACAAGAACAATTTATTTTGGCCTAACCCAACTAAATATATTTTAGATTTGTTTACAATAATTTAATACTAAACAAACACAATGAAATATATATTTTTTCGTTAGGTTCAGAATGATTCTGGCGAAATTATTGCATACACAAATTTTCACTTGTCCTATATGGCAAGATGAACGTTGCTATTTAAGCCAAGATCGTAAGTTCTGCCTATTCGGCACGACATATGCATGCTGCTCTTATCTGTATTTTTTTGTACCTCTGTATGTGTGCTCAAATATAAATATATATATATATATATATATATATATATATATATATATATATATATATATATATATATATATATATATACGCAAAACAACCACTCTGAAAGAATAGAGAAATTCCAAGTGCTTTCGTGACTACTCACATTATCAAGGAACTATAGTTCCTTGATAATGTGAGTAGTCACGAAAGCGCTTGGAATTTTTCTATTCTTTCAGAGTCGTTGTTTTGCGTATATATATATATATATATATATATATATATATATATATATATATATATATATATATATATATATATATATATATATATATATATATCTTGTGCTGAATAAGCCAGTCGAGTTAGGCCTAAATAAGCAGAGTGAAAAAATGTATGCAATGAATCAATTAAAATCAGTCTGAACATAACGAAAAAAATACATATCATTGATTTTAAATAAAATAATATAAACTTAAATCGATCATTGATATATTTAGTAGAATTTGGCTAAATAAAGTTACGTTAGGTTAAGTAAGGCTAAGTCAACTTTCTAAGTTAGGTTTGATCAAAAAAGCATTTCTTTTACATCGCTGTCTAATAAGAATATACACATTTATCAACTGTAAAAGAATTTTAGGAGAAAAGTCCAGTTTTTAAGGGAGTTCGTTCTTCTGGGCAAGTTCGGCCTTGTCTGAGACCGGGTCGCGGGGGCGATGATTCTCGGAACTGTCAAAAGATATAATAGGTATACGAGTGAATAAGAAACAGCGGAGTAATTAACCAATTGTTCAGACAATTTGCGCTCTCACTGGGTAAATTAATTGAAATATTACTTATGTAAATACGTTACAGAGAGAGAGAGAGAGAGAGAGAGAGAGAGAGAGAGAGAGAGAGAGAGAGAGAGAGAGAGAGAGAGAGAGAGAGAGAGAGAGAGAGAGAGAGAGAGAGAGAGAGAGAGAGAGAGAAAACTGAGTAAGCAAGTCGCATAAAGTTACCTTGGAAAGGTTACAGTATAATGGTATGCATCACACTAGCTTCGCTCAATGTATTTATGGAGGGTGACGTCAACCATTACTTCTTGATCCTATCTCACAACTACTTGATCCTATCCAGCTCATTGTGTTTATCAAGTGTGACATCAACCACGGTCTCACACCGTGTTTGAGGATGACCCCAGAGTAAGCGTTCAAAGGTCACCTCGAAGGAGGCCACTGACGGCTATAACCGGACATTGAGCAAGTCTTGCAGTGGCTGTTGCGGGAAATAACACGATGTTCAACAGTAAGGAATTCTGTCTTCGTAGCCAAAGAAAAAAAATCATTAAATCGAAACAGGTACTGCATGTCAGACGCTGTTAGATCGTATCACAAGATGGGAAAAAAGATCTTATGGGATTTAGAAGTAACAACGCAGGCTGAGCTACATTTTCTGGACCAAGAAAAAGGATGGTGTGGGGACAAATATATGGCTAGAAAAATTATAGGATGGAATATAGAAACTATTAAAACAAGTGGATACCATACCCATGATGATACAGTGTACAGCTCTCACACTCCCTTGACGTTAATGGTGCATGTAGTTGCGTCTCCTTATAAGGTATACACACCAACCAGAAGATATATCATTATTTTTTACTACTGGCATTGATTCAATCAAACATGTGAATTGTTATAATTGCTTTAAAGCAATCCCACTTTGCTGCTCGGAACATGACTAGGGAGGTACCTGGAGCTGAACCCGAGGGGGAGAGGCCTCTCTTACACTGGTTCACTTATAACTGAACCTCACAGTTGGCCACCTGGCCAACTAGATCGTTTGTACTGGCAGCCGACAGAGTAGTCATCACTGCTTGCTTGGTGTCGCACATGTTTGAAAAGAAATGTTCACATAATCCCTTTTTGAGGCATTCATAGGTTGGCTGGTTGCTTAATTGGGTTTGAAGGCTACAGACTACTCAAAGGTTTTTTAAGACTAGTGTGTCCTGATGGATTGGTTGTGTGAGGATGGACTGCATGGTTGTGTGAGGATGGACTGCATGGTTGTGTGAGGATGGACTGCATGGTTGTGTGAGGATGGACTGCATGGTTGTGTGAGGATGGACTGCATGGTTGCGTGAGGATGGACTGCATGGTTGTGTGAGGATGGACTGCATGGTTGTGTGAGGATGGACTGCATGGTTGTGTGAGGATGGACTGCATGGTTGTGTGAGGATGGACTGCATGGTTGTGTGAGGATGGACTGCATGGTTGTGTGAGGATGGACTGCGTGGTTTTGTGAGGATGGACTGCATGGTTGTGAGGATGGACTGCATGGTTGTGTGAGGATGGACTACATGGTTTTGTGAGGATGGACTGCATGGTTGTGTGAGGATGGACTGCATGGTTGTGTGAGGATGGACTGTATGGTTGTGTGAGGATAGACTGCATGGTTGTGTGAGGATGGACTACATGGTTTTGTGAGGATGGACTGCATGGTTGTGTGAGGATGGACTGCATGGTTGTGTGAGGATGGACTACATGGTTTTGTGAGGATGGACTGCATGGTTGTGTGAGGATGGACTGCATGGTTGTGTGAGGATGGACTGCATGGTTGTGTGAGGATGGACTGCATGGTTGTGTGAGGATGGACTGCATGGTTGTGTGAGGATGGACTACATGGTTTTGTGAGGATGGACTGCATGGTTGTGTGAGGATGGACTGCATGGTTGTGTGAGGATGGACTGCATGGTTGTGTGAGGATGGACTGCATGGTTGTGTGAGGATGGACTACATGGTTTTGTGAGGATGGACTGTATGGTTGTGTGAGGATGGACTACATGGTTTTGTGAGGATGGACTGTATGGTTGTGTGAGGATGGACTGCATGGTTGTGTGAGGATGGACTGCATGGTTGTGTGAGGATGGACTGCATGGTTGTGTGAGGATGGACTGCATTGTTGTGTGAGGATGGCCTGCATGGTTGTGTGAGGATGGACTGCATGGTTGTGTGAGGATGGACTGCATGGTTGTGTGAGGATGGACTGCATTGTTGTGTGAGGATGGACTGCGTGGTTGTGTGAGGATGGACTGCATGGTTGTGTGAGGATGGACTGCGTGGTTGTGTGAGGATGGACTGCATGGTTGTGTGAGGATGGACTGCATGGTTGTGTGAGGATGGACTGCGTGGTTGTGTGAGGATGGACTGCATGGTTGTGTGAGGATGGACTGCATGGTTGTGTGAGGATGGACTGCATGGTTGTGTGAGGATGGACTGCATGGTTGTGTGAGGATGGACTGCATGGTTGTGTGAGGATGGACTGCATGGTTGTGTGAGGATGGACTGCATGGTTGTGTGAGGATGGACTGCATGGTTGTGTGAGGATGGACTACATGGTTTTGTGAGGATGGACTGCATGGTTGTGTGAGGATGGACTGCATGGTTGTGTGAGGATGGACTGCATGGTTGTGTGAGGATGGACTGCATGGTTGTGTGAGGATGAACTGCATGGTTGTGTGAGGATGGACTGCATGGTTGTGTGAGGATGGACTGCATGGTTGCGTGAGGATGGACTGCATGGTTGTGTGAGGATGGACTGCATGGTTGTGTGAGGATGGACTGCATGGTTGCGTGAGGATGGACTGCATGGTTGTGTGAGGATGGACTGCATGGTTGCGTGAGGATGGACTGCATGGTTGTGTGAGGATGGACTGCATGGTTGTGTGAGGATGGACTGCATGGTTGTGTGAGGATGGACTGCATGGTTGCGTGAGGATGGACTGCATGGTTGTGTGAGGATGGACTGCATGGTTGTGTGAGGATGGACTGCATGGTTGTGTGAGGATGGACTGTATGGTTGTGTGAGGATGGACTACATGGTTGTGTGAGGATGGACTGTATGGTTGTGTGAGGATGGACTACATGGTTGTGTGAGGATGGACTGTATGGTTGTGTGAGGATGGACTACATGGTTGTGTGAGGATGGACTGTATGGTTGTGTGAGGATGGACTACATGGTTGTGTGAGGATGGACTGTATGGTTGTGTGAGGATGGACTACATGGTTGTGTGAGGATGGACTGTATGGTTGTGTGAGGATGGACTACATGGTTGTGTGAGGATGGACTGTATGGTTGTGTGAGGATGGACTACATGGTTGTGTGAGGATGGACTGTATGGTTGTGTGAGGATGGACTACATGGTTGTGTGAGGATGGACTGCATGGTTGTGTGAGGATGGACTGCATGGTTGTGTGAGGATGGACTGTATGGTTGTGTGAGGATGGACTGCATGGTTGTGTGAGGATGGACTGCGTGGTTGTGTGAGGATGGACTGTATGGTTGTGTGAGGATGGACTGTATGGTTGTGTGAGGATGGACTACATGGTTGTGTGAGGATGGACTGTATGGTTGTGTGAGGATGGACTACATGGTTGTGTGAGGATGGACTGTATGGTTGTGTGAGGATGGACTACATGGTTGTGTGAGGATGGACTGTATGGTTGTGTGAGGATGGACTGCATGGTTGTGTGAGGATGGACTGCATGGTTGTGTGAGGATGGACTGCATGGTTGCGTGAGGATGGACTGCATGGTTGTGTGAGGATGGACTGTCTTTACGTACAACTATATAAAACAATAATCAAGAGAAACAGGCAATATCTTAATCTGTAATGTAACCACAAAGGAAATTAGTAATATTCCCAGGAGTATCATGATCTCTCTCGTACGTACCACTGGTACGCACGTTGCCAAAGATATTTGAACGTAATTAGGGTATTTTGTGGATGCTGAATTCGAAAATGGCCGTAGGTTCTTCAGATGGGCTCTAGTTTGTAAGATATTGCATACCTAGCCTCAATTAACAGGGAACTTAGCCATAACGCGTGTATGTGTACATGTAGTGACAATTTGTATATACAGATAGTTTTAACAAAGATTACAATTTTATTTTTAAATGATTTAATATTTAACGAAAGGAACTGAATCAACAACGACCACGTGACAATACTGTAACACATATTTTGTTATTTTTTGTGTAAGAGTCAGCTTACACAATCCCAATGCATTTTGCTACATTTGTGGCGAATTCTCTTAGCAAAAAGAAAGAGAATACATCACAGATTTTGTATAAAGAGCTTATCTTGCTTATTTTTGAGTGGCACCCTATTATACGACCAGGTACTTGTTGTCGTTGTTTTTGCTGTTACCTGAAGGGTGTTTCGGGGGTCAACGCCCCCGCGGCCCGGTCCATGACCAGGGGTGACATGCTAAGAGGACGTTACATTTTATTCGGCATATATCACACACTAATATAGACATGCCCTCCCGACCAGCGAACCAGGTGCTAAGAGTATAATGACTGGGGCCCCCTCGTTATGCTAGCACCTTGGTTTAACCAGCCAATCACAAGAAAGCCCAACAAAGTTGTGAAGCGATGTGGGACACTCGTGGATCAACATTTTCAGACTTGAGTAAGGAGAAGAGGAGTTTGAGGTAATCAGTCCCTCAGCCTGGAATCGATGTGTTCAGTCCATCACTCTTGTAGTAATGGACTGAACACATCGTTTCCAGAAAGGAGATGGGAGATATGAAGTAATAGTATTAGTAGTAGCAATAGTGATAAATTAGACACATATGCAACTCTTGGGTATCTTTATTGAGGAAACGTTTCGCCACACAGTGGCTTCATCAGTCCATACGTAGGAGAAACTTGAAGAACAGGAGGAGAATGAGGTAATCAGTCCCTCAACCTTGAGTCGATGTGTTCAGTCCATCAATCTTGAATAGAATACGGCATATCAGCGGAGAAGCAGCTTATAAGCTGCTTCTCAATATCCAGGCCCTTCTCAACAAGATCAATGCAGTTGAACCATCAATAAAGTTTACACTTGAACTCGAAAATGATGGCAAACTTCCTTTCCTCGACTTTCTACTGTGCAGATCTCCCAACAGTGACAAACTTCTCTTCAAAGTGTATAGAAAACCTACCAACAAGGACGATCTTATACACTTCTATTCACACCAAGACACCCGCACTAAGAGAGGAGTCCTCATTGGCTTCTTCTTGAGAGCTCTTCGCATCTCCAGCCCTTGTTTTCTAGAAGAAGAATACACTTACATAACACAAGCCTTTACACGTCTTCAGTTCCCATCTTTCTTCATCCGAAATTGCAGACTCAAGGCACAAGCTATCCTCAACAAACCGCCCATGGAACAGCCTCCTAATCAGTTCATAGTACTCCCATGTGGCGATGTTGCCACGAATACTCGCCGGGCACTTGCTATGAGTAACATCAACGTTTCCACCATAAACACATCATCTATCAAAGACCTCACTACGAAACGCAGCCCCACACCTCTAACTTCTACAGCAGGCGTCTACACTATCCCTTGTGGGTTCTGTCCCAAGAAATATGTAGGTGAGACAGGCAGAGATCTTGCAGTCCGCCTGAATGAGCATCGAAATGCCTCTAACAGAGACGATGTAAGGTACGCCTGTGTCCTCCACAGAGACTCCACGGGGCATTTGATGAACTGGAACGAGGCACAACTCGTTCTCACCGAACCAGACCTCAGACGCCGACGGTGCCTAGAAGCCTCACTAACCGCCGTCACCGACACTATAGAACGCAACACTGGAAACTACAAAATTTCAAAAACATTGGCATACATGATACTTAAGCAGCACCAACCCAACAACACAGGAGTCACATGATTTCATCGTCTACCCGTCCTCATCATAGGTAGAGGTTGTTTTGATAAGGACCTGCCTCGCATGGGCCAGTAGGCCTTCTACAGTGTTCCTCCATTCTTATGTTCTTATGACATTCCTCAGGTCACGTGCGTCACATCTCACTCTCCGCCTATATATATAATGTCTTTCTACCTCTGTATGTTAGAAGTGATCAAGGTCCCAGGACCGAAACGTTTTCTAATAAATATGTTATAGTGTCTGCTTACGTGTCTTTCTAAACCATATATTATCATGTATCTCTCTCCTCCGCTCCAATGAATACATGTTCAATCGATCAATACGAGCTCTGTATTCAATATGATCTCTGTATTTGTTCCAGCTCCGATATTTCTCCTGCTTTGAGCGGGGCCGTCAGCACTGAGCAATATTCTAGGTGAGGGAGCACTAGCGATTTGAAGAGTGTCACCATCGGCATTATTTCCCTTGTTTTGAAAGTTCTTAATACCCACCCCGTCATCTTCCTGGCTGTCGTGATCTTTGTCTTGTTATGGTCTTTAAAAGAAAGGTTCGCTGACATAATTATTCCCAGGTCTTTTACGTGTTGCTTACGTTGTATTTGGTGACCCTCTTGAGTTTTGTAAATAGTATTCCTTTTGAGTTCTTCATTCTTTCCATACCTAAGCAGCTGGAACTTATCACCATTGAACATCATGTTGTTCTCCACTGCCCACTGGAAAACCCTGTTTATGATGATACAAAAGTGTGCCGGGTGTTTTTATCTGTGTGCTATGAGGATGAGAAACAGAAGAGGTGCCAAGACAGTGCCTTGGGGAACTGAGCTTATGACCTCGCTGATGCTGGATCTTCCCCTGTTCACTACTACTTTTTGTGTTGTGTATGTTAGGAACCCAAAAATCCATCTGCCTACCTTCCCCGCAATGCCCATGGCCTTCATTTTGTTCGCTATCACTCCATTATCCCATTTGTCAAACGCCTTTGCAAAATTTGTGTAAATCACAACTGCGGTGTGGTCGTCTTCCAATGACTCCGTAATTCTGTCATAATGGTTCAGCAGCTGTGACAGACATGATCGTCCTGCTCTAAAACCATGCTAGTTCGGGTTATGTTGGTTGTGCTGCTCCATGAAATTTGTAACCTGCCGTCTCATCACTCTTTCGAAGATTTTTATGATGTGAGAGGTTAGGGCTACTGGTCTGTAACTTTTAGCTAGTGCTCTACTACCTCCCTTATGCAAAGCAGCTATGTCTGCACTCTTTAAGGCCTCCGGTATTTCACCTAGTACCTGGTACGTGCTTCATACATTCCTTGTATGTTTCTCTACTCAGCTTCTCCAGTGCCTAGAGAAGCTGCACGTACCATTGAGGAAACTCAGAAGATCAGATATAGAGAGAGAGCGTAGGAGATGGTACAGAAGAAGAAAACGGGTTACTGAATTGCTTAAAAACATAAATATGCTACAACAGAGGAAAGATAGGTTTAGCCGAGAATCACTGAATTAGAGCAAAAACTTAGGATGTCATACCTCACAGAAGAAGTACAAAGGGAGCAAAGGGCCATACAGAATATTGCAAGAAACCCGAAATATTTCTATTCCTATGCAACATCCAAGCTAAGAACTCCCTGTAGAACTGGACCACTACTGAGAGGAGATTCGTATATTAACGATGAACAGGAAATGAGTGAAATCCTGAGTTCGATGTGTTCAGTCCACCAATACTGAATATATTTCTCAAGATTGATGGACTAAACACAGCCACTCCAGGTTGAGGGACTGATTACCTCAACCTCTTCCTCATCTTCCACCGTTCTTCCGTGTGTTGGACTGAAGAAGCCACTGGCTGGTGAAAAGTTTCCACTATAATGATTCCCAAATGTTGCACAGGTGTCTCATTCTTCAACTTGTCGGATTTTTTTTTTAAATCCTTCACATTACATCAGCCTTGACCTACCTCTTCTTAGAGAGAAAGAGAGAGAGAGAGAGAGAGAGAGAGAGAGAGAGAGAGAGAGAGAGAGAGAGAGAGAGAGAGAGAGAGAGAGAGAGAGAGAGGAGAGAGACGGAGTATGACAGAAAACTCATCCTGCGTGATGAAACGAGACAGAAAAACTCATCCTGCGTGATGGAGTATGACAAGAAAACTAGCCTGTGTGACAGACTATGACAGTAAAACTACCTCGCGTGATGGGTATATTAGGTAAACACAGCTCTTGTTCTAACCTTGTTAAAATTCACTTAGGTGAGGTAACCACACAATGTGGGCATATATATTTTTTTGTATACTTCACAATGGTTTTACAGGACCAGCCATTGGTGTCCTTTCGAATTTGAGACCTAAAAAATGAAAATAAATGAGAAATGAAAATAAAAGGAAAAGTATTAAATAATACGTTTAACACCGTGGAGTGACACTAATTGGGTCCCAGATTGATGGAGAGTAGCAGTAGTTAAGACGTTGATGTTCTTGACCGCTATCAGTGTGTTGAAGCCAGCGGGAGTTCCCCATTTTCTTTACACCCTTTATGATGGGTGACTCACTGAGAAGTGAAGAACTTGAATTTTTTTTTATCCCCATAGAGCTATTAATCCAGAATAATCCTAGAGAAGAAGTGAAGAACATGAATTTACTTGAAATTTTTATCCTCAGAGGTCTATTAACCCAGGATAATCCAAGAAAATCAAATATTTTGGCTTATTTATATTGCACAATAATATGTCTATCACCAGGTACCTATTTACTAGTAGCTATTTCAAGCTGAGTTAGGTTAGGATAATACAAAGATATTATAACAGAGCAAGACTTTATTGCACAACTTATCACTGAAAGGTGAGCTACGTTAGGTAGTGACATTTAACCCTGACATTTAGCGTCAGTCATTACACGCCACTAGGTGCTCATGTCTGTCTCGATGCCTGACGTGTGCATTCGTCGTGTTGTGGGCACAGGCATAGTCGTGTTCTAGCTTTCTTGATGTTGCATGCACTTTCAGCAAAGTAGCACTTATCACGTACGATACATGGGATTGTGAAGACCCCAGTTTTGAAGTCAATGTGGTTAAGACTGAAGGGTCTAGTAAGATTACGAATGATTTTGAAAGTCAAGACGGCGATATTTTTATCACTTTTCATTGGTGTTTGTGTGGTATTGATGCTTGACTTTCCGAAAGGTAAAATAATAAGGCTGTCATTATTAATATTCTCTCTTGGGTTTTCAAATAAATGCTGAAGTGACTATTTACAGTTCTTTATGAAATTTTTATGGGATTTTAGAGTAGAGAAATTCTCAGTGATAACGCGACATTTCTCTCCCAAGAGATGAAGACATATGTGTAAACCTAACACTTTGTTATACATGAATGGTGTACAATACCGACAAGTTGAAAAATTAGACACATGTGCAGCATCTGGGTAACTTGATTGTAGACTACGGTGCTCTTCACACCAACTCCAAGGCTGAGGGACTGATTACCTCATTATTTGTATATATGGTTCTTCTCTCTTCCAATTATGTCCTTGAATTTGTATTGATAAAGTCACTGGATGGCGAAACGTCTACAATAAAGATACCCAGATGTTGCAATGTGTCTAATTTTTCAACACTTTATCTTTATTAACGAAGCTTTTCGGTTGCAAAGCAATCTTCTTCAGCTGAATACAAAGTTGACTAAAACTGGAGAGGAAAAGATACAATCAGTCTATCAATCCTGAAGTAGTTCTGAGACGGTCAGTCCCTCAGCACCGAGCAGCGACCAGGTTCATGGCCTATGTTAATGTGTTTAATTCACCTACTTGTCAGTATTGTATAAAATTATTATAATGATCTTCTTCAAGGAATTCATTACTCTTTATCAAATACCCTCTCAAGAATAAGTCTTATGTGCTCTTCCTTTGGTACTGTTGTTGTGGTGCGACAACAACTGTATCAGGTCATTCTTGGTACTGGGACTCAGTAAACTAGTAATTTAAATTGGTGTTCCTGGTTGTTTAATGTGACGTTCAGGATGGGTGAATTGTATGAATAATTTTCCCAAGTCTAAACCATTTTAGACTTTTTTTTTTTTTTGGCTTAAAGAGACTGATATTATCAGATGGAGGCTGTCCACATAACGTCAGCCAGCGACATTTTAAGAGATGATGTTAGAGAAGTGTTTCGCTTCCTGAGATTTTATGCCAAACTTCTGTGTATGGAAAACATTGTTAAAAGTGAAGTAAGTGAATTTGGCGCAATGCTCAGTGAAGCCGATAAAATCTTGGCCGAGTAGTGGCAATACCATGTCTGATCTGATTTTCTTGTCCAGTAGTGTGATGGCTCGGTCTCCAGGGGCCCACGGGAAGACTGAGGTTATATCATGATTAGCTAGTGTTTCTTCTTATTGGTACTGGTTAGTTCGTTGAGTTTTAGTATGCTGTGGAGATCGGCATTACTGATGGTGAGAGGTAGTGCTGACATCAGCTGGATGTCTGCTAATCTCTGTTCTGCTCTATCAGTCCCTAAGCTGACTGGTTTCTAAACTATAAATTATTTATGAACATTAATAATGCTGCGAATGTAAAAACCAAATTATGCATATCGGAATATGAAAGGTTCCAGGAAAACTGGTAGAAATTAAATAGACAATGAATTTCAGTGTGATAAAAGTTATGTGACAGATATTGATTAGAATGAAAAAAATATATTCAATTTCAAGAGCATCAAATAGAGAAAAATGTGTTGGGATGAAAATATATTTTAAGGAGATCAGGGAAATACAGATGATAAAGTGTCATCTTAAAAACGAGCAAATGTTTAGACAGCAATCAAGTATATAAATGTACACAGTTGATATATATATGGAAAGGTTTCCAACATACGTTAGGCCCCATGAGTATGCTAAACTCAAGCTGGTGAAGGTTAGACTCAAGGTGTAGTATGTTAGACCAAACCTTGTATTTGTTATAAGCAAGTATGAGTAAGTTAGACGCAAGTTTGTGTATATTAGTCCCAAGCTTATAAGTTTAGTGAATATAATAGTAACCTTAGATATCATTTTTGATTCAGTAAAGTTCTCAAACTTTTTATAGCTAGTATTTATTCTCCCAATGATATACTTATGAAAGTCCTACATATAAAAGCTCCTCTTTTGGTGTAAGTGGTCGTGCTTCATACAGCTGAAGGATAAGTAGTGGCAAATCTATTACAAGCCAGAAACAGGTTAGATGCTAAAAGTGTACTTTCCAGTATTCTTTGGTAGATGACAAGCAAGTTACGTGTGTTACAGGCAAGCTTGTGTATGTTATAGGCAAGCTTGTGTATGTTATACCTATGCTTGTGTATGTTGTACCTAAGCTTGTATATGTTGGACCTAAGCTTGTGTATGTTATGCGTAAGCTTGTATATGTTAGATATAGGCTTGGAAATGTGAGACACAAGCTTGTGTGTATCAAACCAAACATGGAGAATGTTAGAACAAAGTCGAAGTATGTTGGACCCAAGCTTTTGTTGGACCCAAGCTTTTGTATGACCCAAGCTTGTGTATTATATCTACATGAAAAAACGGACTAGAAAATGTTTTGGAGACACACAACAAAATAATTTCAAGGATTAAGATATTTTAACTATGATGAGAGACAAAAGACACAGAATATCTTAATGTTCATATACAGAAAAATGAGAAATAATGATAACCACCAAAGATTACACGAGATGCAACGAGGATTCAACCCCTTTATGTGCATAGTAATAATATTGAGAGCAAAAAAATACGACTGTCTGTTGATTGTCACTTAAGAGGTAAGCAACTTGAGGCATCGTTCACATAAAAATATCTACTTGTGACATTTATTTGACAGGTTTTGAGAGTTCTTGGCTTGGATTCCCTTCGGATTGATCGACACCATGCCTAACCCTTCTAGGGTAGGGTAGGTGCCTGAGCCCGAGCTTTTAGCTCATAAGACTGTCATTCCCATTAGCCCCCTTGGGGCGGGGATGGCAGACCAGAGAGGCCTAGCTTGTGGCTAGGCCTGGGGACAGTTGGTCCCAAAGATGAGGAGGTACTTGTGCCTCCTCCCATGGGAGACTTAGGTCTCAGACACTCCCTAAAGAGGGAGCCAAGGCCGGGCCACCACTTGGACAAGGCCCGGGCCGGGAGAATACCGGCTAATCTTTAACTAACTAACTAACCTTCGGATTGCTTGATCAATAAAGCCGTTGCTGCTTAAGGCTGATGCTACCTGATTCTGAACATCCTGCAAGATCTTAGCCAGCTTCTTGAAGACTCCTATTTCTGTACCTGTCATATTTCTTATATCGCAAGTGCATTAAGTTTGCGTAGATTAAGGACCCAGCCTTAAAGTATTTTCCTTGTATATGTTATCAGCTCACCACCTTGTCTTCACTGCGGAGAGTTCAGTCTGAGTGCTTCGAGGTGATCCCAGCAGTTTACATGTCTTATTGATTCTATGATGGCAGCAAATAATCAAAGCGTGTTTTTTAGGTGACATCTCTCATACCTTGAAAAGTGTTGCGAGCATCAGGACACAGGTGCTCCGCAGAGTCCATCAGTAGCATGGTACTTATCTCCCTCGCCTTGGCTACATTTACTGTAGTCTGTCTTGTAAATAATAGGTGGTCTGAAATTAATTTTCTTAGGTCTTGTACCAGTTCCGGCCACTTTCAGTTCTTTGTTTATTCATTATTGAAACAGTTGTAATTTATCATTGAAATATTTTTCAAATATTATTGTGGATTTTTCATTGATTTTATTGAAGCAACTTTTACGCATATTTTTGTATTGATAAGACACATGTGCAACAGTTAGGTATCTTCAGTCTAATACAGAGGAAGCAGTAGAAGCAGTAGATATGTAAACTCGATGTAATCAGTCCATCACATTCAAAGGCGTAATTTTGAGGTTGTCTGTCCTTTAACCTGGAGAAGAGTTCTGCTACATAGCAACACCAAGCTGTCATTAGTGTTTTGTATGTTATGAAGTTAAAAAACAGTGAAAATTTTGTGATCAAAAAGCACCTAGATTACTGGGAACGGTTGAAGTCCCTTGATCTGCACTTTTTGGAGCGCAGGCGAGACAGATACATGATAATATACCCTTGGAAAATTCTAGAGGGACTTGTCCCAAATCTGCACACGAAAATCACTTCTTACGAAAGAAAAAGACTTGGCAAGAGATGCAACATCCCACCAATGAAAAGCAGGGGAGCCACGAGTACGCTGAGACAACACAATGTCACGGGCCCAAGACTGTTCAACTTCCTCCCAGCATACATAAGAGGGATTATCAATAGATCCCTAGCTATCTTCATGAAGTCACTGGACATGCACCTAACAACCTGGTTGATCAGGCCCTGGTCCACCGCCAGGCCTGGTCACGAACTGGGCCGCTGAGGTGTTGACCCCCGAAATCCCCTCCAGGTATACTCCAGGTAAGTTTTAGAGTACATGTACTAAGAAGCATTTGCTTTGTTCACACCGGATTTGCTCATTAAAAATATGTGTTTGTTAAATATATGAACATTCATTTCATTACCTAACCTGTTATACTTTCTGATCTCATAACGAAGACTATAACTCCTTAGTTACATTTGCAATATGCTTTGTCAAAATCAGCATATGTAACTTTCTCTTAATTTTTCTTCCAAAGAGTTTGTGATATCGTGATGGCCTGGTAGCTGCTGCGAGTGCTACAACTTCCCATTAAGACAAATTGACTCGTAGTGCTCATGTTCTTCCACAAAGCTAATAATTTACATTCTTTTGCTCTTTCTTTCAAAGACTTTTACGATGTGTGATTGTAGTGTGACTGATTGTAGTTCGTTGTTGTTAGTACTCTTATGCCTCCTATCTGAAGACTTTCTGTGTCTTCGGATTTCTGGCTTTCCGAAAACTTTTTTTTTTCTTCAAAATTATGCTAAGATCCTGTGTTTGTGATATTTTGCATTTCTGTGTAAACATGTATGTTATTTCATGGGCATGTTATTTCATGGGCATGTTACATCGTCAGTGCTCAAAACTTCAGAACACTCGTAACTTGACATGAAGCTTTCTTCTCCCCTTACGTCTTCTTTCCTTTTTTTCCCATATTTTTTTTTTTGTGTGTTTTCTTCTGCCCAGTGTGTTCTGCCCTTAAGTACCCCATACCCCATCCCCTGTGTTTTTGGTCGAACCCCTTGTGGGCCCTCAGTTCAGATCTCAGTGGAGATCTGTACTTTGCTTAGTGGAGATCTGTACTTTGCTTAGTGGAGATCTGTACTTAGCTTAGTGGTGATCTGTACTTAGCTCAGTGGTGATCTGTACTTAGCTCAGTGGAGATCTGTACTTAGCTCAGTGGAGATCTGTACTTAGCTTAGTGGTGATCTGTACTTAGCTTAGTGGAGATCTGTACTTAGCTTAGTGGAGATCTGTACTTAGCTTAGTGGTGATCTGTACTTAGCTTAGTGGTGATCTGTACTTAGCTCAGTGACGACGTGTCTAGTGAATCTGAACCAAGATATCCTCCATTGAAGAACTTTATCAGCAGCTTAAGGATAAACTTAGGGTGGCTAAGCTCAAGATATGACGATTGACAGAGTAAAACAAGAGGATTCGTAGTACTCCTCCTGTTGTGAATCCTCAAGTCAAGGAAGGAACCTGGACAGTTGCCGGACATCATGGAACGAAGCTAAGAATCAAGAGGATGAATGGAAAGGTAGAAATGATGAAGGAGGAGGAGGCTACTCTGGAAACTTTAAACCCTTTCTCCGTGCTACCCGATGAATGTGAGTCGATTAAGAACATAAGAACATAAAGAAGGAACACTGCAGCAGGCCTACTGGCCCATGCGAGGCAGGTCCAAGTCTCCTACCGGCTTAAGCCAATGCCCCAACCTAGTCAGGTCAGGTCACATTCACCCAAGGAACACAGCAACTGACCTAGTAGTACAAGCTAATCAGGTCCAACTCACACCCACCCACACACACTCATGTATTTATCTAACCTATTTTTAAAACTACACAACGTTTTAGCCTCTATAACTGTACTTGGGAGTTTGTTCCACTCATCCACAACTCTATTACCAAACCAGTGCTTTCCTATATCCTTCCTGAATCTGAATTTATCCAACTTAAAACCATTGCTACGAGTCCTGTCTAGGCTAGATATTTTCAACACGCTATTTACATCCCCTTTATTTATTCCTGTCTTCCATTTATACACCTCAATCATATCCCCCCTGGTTCTACGCCTTTCTAGATAGTGCAGATTCAGAGCCCTGGGTCTATCCTCATAGGGAAGGTTTCTGATACATAGGATCAACTTTGTCATCCTCCTTTGTATATTTTCCAGAGCATTTATATCCATTCTGTAATACGGCGACCAAAACTGTGCAGCATAATCTAAATGAGGCCTAACCAAGGATATATAGAGCTGAAGAACAATCTGAGGACTCCTATTATTTATGTTTCTTGATATGAAGCCAAGGTTTCTGTTAGCTTTATTGCGAATACTTATGCACTGTTGTCTTGGTTTCACATTACTGCTAACCAGAACTCCGAAATCTTTTTCGCAATCCATAATATTAAGATCTACATTATTTAGTTTATATGTGGCATGGTTATTTTCCTGTCCAACATTTAGAACTTTGCATTTGTCTATATTAAACTGCATCTGCCACTTCTCCGACCACTGCATCAGTCTATTCAAATCATCCTGGAGTGCTCGAGTGTCCTCGTCAGAATGAATTCGACGGCCTATTTTGGTGTCATCGGCAAACTTGCTTATGTCGCTCTTTATGCCCTCATCAATGTCGTTTATTTAGAATTTATGCAAACTCTCTGCTGCCTATTTGTCAACCATGCCTCTATCCAGGAAAAAAATTCTCCTCCTATTACATGTGCCATAATTTTCCTCAATAGTCTCTGATGTGGGACCCTGTCAAAAGCCTTACTGAAGTCCATATACACAATATCATATTCATTACCATGATCTACCTCCTCAAACACCTTAGTGAAAAAAGTTAATAAATTCGTAAGGTAGGAACGCCCCTTTGTAAAACCATGTTGAGATTCATTGATAAATTTATGCTATTGAAAGTGGCTACGAACTGCCTCGACAATTATTGATTCCATAAATTTTCCCACTATGGAGGTTAGGCTTATTGGTCTATAGTTCGACGCTAAGGACCTGTCACCTGCTTTGAAAATAGGTGTTACATTTACCATTTTCCACTTATCTGGCACCATGCCAGTTTGTAGGGATATGTTGAAAAGATTAGCCATAGGTTTGCTAAGCTCCTCTTTACATTCCTTTAGAACCATTGCATACAGTTCATCAGGGCCTGGGGATTTGTTAGGTTTTAATTTATCTATTTGCCTTAGGACCATGTCACTTGTGACCCTAATCGTGCATAGTTTATCATCATCCTGCTCTACATAATTTATTATTTCTGGAATGTCGCTAGTATCTTCCTATGTAAAAACTGAGAGGAAGTATGTGTTAAAAACTCTACACATTTCCTTATCCCTGTCCGTGAGCTGACCCGAGTAACTTTTGAGTGGGCCTATCTTGTCCCTGATCTTACTTCTGTATACCTGAAAGAATCCTTTTGGGTTAGTCTTCGATTCTCTTGCAACTTTAACCTCATAATCTCTTTTGGTTTCTCTTATTCCCTTTTTATTTCTCTCTTTAACTGAATATATTGATTTCTTAATTGCACCTCTCCTATTTTGATTTGTCTATATATGCCTCTCTTTTAACCAATGAAATGTTTAAATCTATTGTTCATTCATTTAGGATCATTTTTGCTTGATCTGATTTCCCTATTTGGAATATAAGTTGTCTGAGCAGCTGGAACTATGCCATGGAAAACGTCATATCGGCAACCATCACCACCTACCTGACCCATAGTAAGGTCATTCCAGTTCAGCTCACCCAAGTAATTTTTCAGTCCTATGAAATCAGCCAAGTGGAAGTCAGGGACAGAGACTTGATTGCTATTATTAGGAGAATTCCATGATATATTAAAACTGAGTGATTTATGATCCCTTTCCCCAAGCTCATCATTAATCTCAAGATTATTAATTAGCGTTTCCCTGCTGGCAAGAACCAAGTCAAGCAGGTTATTTCCTCTAGTTGGCTCTGTCACAAACTGTTTTAAAAACCAATCCTGAATCGTATCAAGAAAGTCACTTGACTCTAAATTTCCTGTCAAACTGCTCCAGTCAATCTGTCTATAGTTGAAATCTCCCATTATCACAACATTTTCGTATGTAGATGCCTTACGAATTTCATCCCATAGAAGTTTACCGCACTCACTATCAAGATTTGGGGCCCTGTAAATCACACCCAAAATTAGTTTTTTACGGCCCTCGAGAAGCTGTAACCAAACAGATTCAGTGGCTGATACTTTTAATTTTATATCTTGTCTAACATAACAATTTAAATTGTCTATGACGTACATTGCTACTCCACCACCCTTCCTGTTGACCCTGTCAGTGTGGAATAATTTATAGCCTTGTATGTGACATTCAGAAGGCATCTCTCTACCTTTCAGATTGAGCCAGGTCTCTGTTATAGCAATGATATCTATGTTTCATGCACCTGCAATTAATCTTAGTTCATCCATCTTATTTCTTACACTCCTGCTATTAGTATAGTAGACCTTAAGGGAACTAGTCCTTTGCCGCCCTCTGCTGCTTCCCTTTGTTTGCTGACCTGATCTATTGTCTTTATTTATAACTTCATGAGGAATGTCTTTTACACATTCACTGTTTTCAACCCTAGCGTTGCAACCTGACTGTTTCCCACACACACCCATACCTCTGTTTTCTATTACTGGGAACGTCACGGCGAAGAACAACAAGGAAGGTAAGAACATTGTGTTTGTTGGGGATAGTCAGATTAGGTACATGGATAGAACCTTCTGCTTGAAGGATAGGAGTAGGAGACAGGGCTTGCTTTCCTGGGACTGGGATGGAGGATATCGTTAGCCGACTTGACAACATCATGAACAGTAATGGGATCAATCCTATTATTCGCCTCAGTGCTGGAGGCGATGATGCAGGCAAGCGTAGAAGTGATGATTTAGTTAGAAGGTACAGGGCAGCAACAGTCCAAAGGTTTGGGCAAGCGTTGAAGTCTTTGTACCAAGATTCCATGATGTTGCAGTGTCTGACAGATGTGATGAATGGTTTTGAAAACCGACAAGTTGAAGAATTGAGACACTTATGCAACACATGGGAATCTTTATTGAAGAAACGTTTCGCCACACAGTGGCTTCATCAGTCCAATACAAAGTAGAAATGGGTAAGGAGAGTAGAAGTATGAGGTAATCAGTCCCTCAACCTGGATTCGATGTGTTCAGTCCATCACTCTTGTAGTAAGTGCAGCATAGGGCCAGAGAGGTGGCTTATATACTGCGGTGAGATGAGTTGAAGCAGGAGGAGGCGGGATCTTAGTGGGACCTGCCACTAATGTAAGTAGGTCGTCGTCCAAAGGTTTGGGCAAGCGTTGAAGTCTTTGTACCAAGATTCCATGATGTTGCAGTGTCTGACAGATGTGATGAATGGTTTTGAAAACCGACAAGTTGAAGAATTGAGACACTTATGCAACACATGGGAATCTTTATTGAAGAAACGTTTCGCCACACAGTGGCTTCATCAGTCCAATACAAAGTAGAAATGGGTAAGGAGAGTAGAAGTATGAGGTAATCAGTCCCTCAACCTGGATTCGATGTGTTCAGTCCATCACTCTTGTAGTAAGTGCAGCATAGGGCCAGAGAGGTGGCTTATATACTGCGGTGAGATGAGTTGAAGCAGGAGGAGGCGGGATCTTAGTGGGACCTGCCACTAATGTAAGTAGGTCGTCGTCCAAAGGTTTGGGCAAGCGTTGAAGTCTTTGTACCAAGATTCCATGATGTTGCAGTGTCTGACAGATGTGATGAATGGTTTTGAAAACCGACAAGTTGGACGACGACCTACTTACATTAGTGGCAGGTCCCACTAAGATCCCGCCTCCTCCTGCTTCAACTCATCTCACCGCAGTATATAAGCCACCTCTCTGGCCCTATGCTGCACTTACTACAAGAGTGATGGACTGAACACATCGAATCCAGGTTGAGGGACTGATTACCTCATACTTCTACTCTCCTTACCCATTTCTACTTTGTATTGGACTGATGAAGCCACTGTGTGGCGAAACGTTTCTTCAATAAAGATTCCCATGTGTTGCATAAGTGTCTCAATTCTTCAACTTGTCGGTTTTCAAAACCATTCATCACATCTGTCAGACACTGCAACATCATGGAATCTTGGTACAAAGACTTCAACGCTTGCCCAAACCTTTGGACGATGACCTACTTACATTAGTGGCAGGTCCCACTAAGATCCCGCCTCCTCCTGCTTCAACTCATCTCACCGCAGTATATAAGCCACCTCTCTGGCCCTATGCTGCACTTACTACAAGAGTGATGGACTGAACACATCGAATCCAGGTTGAGGGACTGATTACCTCATACTTCTACTCTCCTTACCCATTTCTACTTTGTATTGGACTGATGAAGCCACTGTGTGGCGAAACGTTTCTTCAATAAAGATTCCCATGTGTTGCATAAGTGTCTCAATTCTTCAACTTGTCGGTTTTCAAAACCATTCATCACATCTGTCAGACACTGCAACATCATGGAATCTTGGTACAAAGACTTCAACGCTTGCCCAAACCTTTGGACGACGACCTACTTACATTAGTGGCAGGTCCCACTAAGATCCCGCCTCCTCCTGCTTCAACTCATCTCACCGCAGTATATAAGCCACCTCTCTGGCCCTATGCTGCACTTACTACAAGAGTGATGGACTGAACACATCGAATCCAGGTTGAGGGACTGATTACCTCATACTTCTACTCTCCTTACCCATTTCTACTTTGTATTGGACTGATGAAGCCACTGTGTGGCGAAACGTTTCTTCAATAAAGATTCCCATGTGTTGCATAAGTGTCTCAATTCTTCAACTTGTCGGTTTTCAAAACCATTCATCACATAATCAGGAAGAAGGGGCGGCGCCATGTTATATGTGTCATTTTGCCAAGAAAGGGTGCTGGAAATGAATGGTTGTCTAGAGCAGTTGGTATTAATTGTTGGCTGGACAAACACTGTAAGGATAATGCAGTACCATTCATTGACAACTGGAACCACTTCTACGGTAGAAATAACATGTATGCCAGGGATGGGGTTCACTTATCCAGGGCAGGTGTGGGTTTTCTCTCTAGTTCAGTTGAGGGTGTTGTTAGGACTTTAAACTAGGAATAGTTAGAGGTGTGGGTTTAGGAATGGAAAACAATGAGTGTGGAAATAGTGATATTATTGATATTATTGATCTTAAAAATAACAGTCGTCGAGTAACACTGGGTAATGATAATAAGAGAAATTGTGTAAAAGCAAAGCTGAACAGAAAAAAAGGTGCAGAAGAAAACCATGTTAATGTATTTTATGCTGATAGTCGAATTGCCAGAAATAAAATTAATGAATTACGTTTGGTAGCATATGCTGGGAACTTTGATGTCATTGCAATAACTGAAAGGGTCGAGATATGATTGCTAAGTGTCATATTCAAGGGTTTAAGTTGTTCCATGTAGATAGGTATAACGGGAAAAGGGTGGAGTTACACTATATGTACGAGAAAACAGGTATAAAAATAGATGGATTAATGACAGAATCCGTGTGGGTAGAATTTCTAGAAAGTCGAAAAAATATTATTTTAGGTGTGTTATATCGTTCTCCTGGCTTAGAAAACGATAGAGGGAGACTTCTTCGGAACGATACCGTGATAATAGTGTGGAATTTTAACTTTAGTCAAATTGACTGGACTTCTTTGACTGGTAATCTAAAGTCCAGTGACTTTCTGGAAGTAGTTCAGGACTGCTTTCTCAAACATTTTGTAACTGAGCCCAAGAGGTAATAATTTGCTTGACTTAGTCTTGTCAAATAAAGAAACCCTCGTAAATAATCTTGAGATCACTGAAAAACTTGGCGCAAGTCATCACAATTATATTACGTTTAATATTACCTGAGAGTACGAAAATATGGATACGGTAAAAGTCCCCGATTTAGGGAACACCTGTCTAATCTCGACTGGGGTAATCTATGTAATGATTATATTGACGATGATCATGCTCGCGATAACGAAGGGATCTGCACTTACGATTTTTTCTTAATAATGTACAACGTGCACAGAGTATATAGATTCCCCAGAGAGAAAGCAGCTCAAATAAGAATGACCCTAGATGGATTAATAATAGATAAAAGCACCTATTGGGACAGAAAAGAGGAATTTATAGGTGCATCAAAAGAAGAGAGGTTAACATAAGAACATAAGAAAGGAGGAACACTGCAGGAGGCCTGCTGGCCCATACTAGGCAGGTCCTTTACAATTCATCCCACTAACAAAACATTTGCCCAACCCAATTTTCAATGCCACCCAAGAAATAAGCTCTGATGTGAAAGTCCCACTCAAATCCAACCCCCCCCACTCATGTACTTATCCAACCTAGATTTGAAACTACCCAAAGTCCCAGCCTCAATAACCCAACTAGGTAGACTGTTCCACTCATCAACTACCCTATTTCCAAACCAATACTTTCCTATGTCCTTTCTAAATCTAAACTTATCTAATTTAAATCCATTACTGCGCGTTCTCTCTTGGAGAGACATCCTCAAGACCTTATTAATACCCCCTTTATTAATACCTATCTTCCACTTATACACTTCGATCAGGTCTCCCCTCATTCTTCGTCTAACAAGTGAATGTAACTTAAGAGTCTTCAATCTTTAACGTTGTGATGAATGGTTTGAAAAACCGACAAGTTGAAGATTGAGACACTTATGCAGCATATGGGAATCTTTATTCAGGAAACGTTTCGCCACACAGTGGCTTCATCAGTCCAATACAAAGAGGAAGGCGTAAGGAGAGGAGGAGTATGAGGTAATCAGTCCCTCAGCCTGGAGTCGATGTGTTCAGTCCATCAATCTTGTAGAATGTACAGCATAGGGCCGTAGACGTGGCTTATATACTGTAGTGAGGTGACTTGAAGCAGACGGAGGCGGGATCATAGTGGTACCATCCACTAGTCGAAGTAGGTCTTTGTCCAAAGGTTGAACAAGCGTTGAAGAATTCTTTGTAAGAAGATCCCATGATGCTGCAGTGTCTGACAGTTGTGATGAATGGTTTGAAAAACCGACAAGTTGAAGATTGAGACACTTATGCAGCATATGGGAATCTTTATTCGTTTAGTGGCTTCATCAGGAGGAACGTAATTCCCTCACCTCGACTATCAAGATTACCTATACTCCTCCTCTCCTTACGCCTTCCTCTTTGTATTGGACTGATGAAGCCACTGTGTGGCGAAACGTTTCCTGAATAAAGATTCCCATATGCTGCATAAGTGTCTCAATCTTCAACTTGTCGGTTTTTCAAACCATTCATCACAACTGTCAGACACTGCAGCATCATGGGATCTTCTTACAAAGAATTCTTCAACGCTTGTTCAACCTTTGGACAAAGACCTACTTCGACTAGTGGATGGTACCACTATGATCCCGCCTCCGTCTGCTTCAAGTCACCTCACTACAGTATATAAGCCACGTCTACGGCCCTATGCTGTACATTCTACAAGATTGATGGACTGAACACATCGACTCCAGGCTGAGGGACTGATTACCTCATACTCCTCCTCTCCTTACGCCTTCCTCTTTGTATTGGACTGATGAAGCCACTGTGTGGCGAAACGTTTCCTGAATAAAGATTCCCATATGCTGCATAAGTGTCTCAATCTTCAACTTGTCGGTTTTTCAAACCATTCATCACAACTGTCAGACACTGCAGCATCATGGGATCTTCTTACAAAGAATTCTTCAACGCTTGTTCAACCTTTGGACAAAGACCTACTTCGACTAGTGGATGGTACCACTATGATCCCGCCTCCGTCTGCTTCAAGTCACCTCACTACAGTATATAAGCCACGTCTACGGCCCTATGCTGTACATTCTACAAGATTGATGGACTGAACACATCGACTCCAGGCTGAGGGACTGATTACCTCATACTCCTCCTCTCCTTACGCCTTCCTCTTTGTATTGGACTGATGAAGCCACTGTGTGGCGAAACGTTTCCTGAATAAAGATTCCCATATGCTGCATAAGTGTCTCAATCTTCAACTTGTCGGTTTTTCAAACCATTCATCACAACTGTCAGACACTGCAGCATCATGGGATCTTCTTACAAAGAATTCTTCAACGCTTGTTCAACCTTTGGACAAAGACCTACTTCGACTAGTGGATGGTACCACTATGATCCCGCCTCCGTCTGCTTCAAGTCACCTCACTACAGTATATAAGCCACGTCTACGGCCCTATGCTGTACATTCTACAAGATTGATGGACTGAACACATCGACTCCAGGCTGAGGGACTGATTACCTCATACTCCTCCTCTCCTTACGCCTTCCTCTTTGTATTGGACTGATGAAGCCACTGTGTGGCGAAACGTTTCCTGAATAAAGATTCCCATATGCTGCATAAGTGTCTCAATCTTCAACTTGTCGGTTTTTCAAACCATTCATCACAACTGTCAGACACTGCAGCATCATGGGATCTTCTTACAAAGAATTCTTCAACGCTTGTTCAACCTTTGGACAAAGACCTACTTCGACTAGTGGATGGTACCACTATGATCCCGCCTCCGTCTGCTTCAAGTCACCTCACTACAGTATATAAGCCACGTCTACGGCCCTATGCTGTACATTCTACAAGATTGATGGACTGAACACATCGACTCCAGGCTGAGGGACTGATTACCTCATACTCCTCCTCTCCTTACGCCTTCCTCTTTGTATTGGACTGATGAAGCCACTGTGTGGCGAAACGTTTCCTGAATAAAGATTCCCATATGCTGCATAAGTGTCTCAATCTTCAACTTGTCGGTTTTTCAAACCATTCATCACAACTGTCAGACACTGCAGCATCATGGGATCTTCTTACAAAGAATTCTTCAACGCTTGTTCAACCTTTGGACAAAGACCTACTTCGACTAGTGGATGGTACCACTATGATCCCGCCTCCGTCTGCTTCAAGTCACCTCACTACAGTATATAAGCCACGTCTACGGCCCTATGCTGTACATTCTACAAGATTGATGGACTGAACACATCGACTCCAGGCTGAGGGACTGATTACCTCATACTCCTCCTCTCCTTACGCCTTCCTCTTTGTATTGGACTGATGAAGCCACTGTGTGGCGAAACGTTTCCTGAATAAAGATTCCCATATGCTGCATAAGTGTCTCAATCTTCAACTTGTCGGTTTTTCAAACCATTCATCACAACTGTCAGACACTGCAGCATCATGGGATCTTCTTACAAAGAATTCTTCAACGCTTGTTCAACCTTTGGACAAAGACCTACTTCGACTAGTGGATGGTACCACTATGATCCCGCCTCCGTCTGCTTCAAGTCACCTCACTACAGTATATAAGCCACGTCTACGGCCCTATGCTGTACATTCTACAAGATTGATGGACTGAACACATCGACTCCAGGCTGAGGGACTGATTACCTCATACTCCTCCTCTCCTTACGCCTTCCTCTTTGTATTGGACTGATGAAGCCACTGTGTGGCGAAACGTTTCCTGAATAAAGATTCCCATATGCTGCATAAGTGTCTCAATCTTCAACTTGTCGGTTTTTCAAACCATTCATCACAACTGTCAGACACTGCAGCATCATGGGATCTTCTTACAAAGAATTCTTCAACGCTTGTTCAACCTTTGGACAAAGACCTACTTCGACTAGTGGATGGTACCACTATGATCCCGCCTCCGTCTGCTTCAAGTCACCTCACTACAGTATATAAGCCACGTCTACGGCCCTATGCTGTACATTCTACAAGATTGATGGACTGAACACATCGACTCCAGGCTGAGGGACTGATTACCTCATACTCCTCCTCTCCTTACGCCTTCCTCTTTGTATTGGACTGATGAAGCCACTGTGTGGCGAAACGTTTCCTGAATAAAGATTCCCATATGCTGCATAAGTGTCTCAATCTTCAACTTGTCGGTTTTTCAAACCATTCATCACAACTGTCAGACACTGCAGCATCATGGGATCTTCTTACAAAGAATTCTTCAACGCTTGTTCAACCTTTGGACAAAGACCTACTTCGACTAGTGGATGGTACCACTATGATCCCGCCTCCGTGTGCTTCAAATCACCTCACTACAGTATATAAGCCACGTCTACGGCCCTATGCTGTACATTCTACAAGATTGATGGACTGAACACATCGACTCTAGGCTGAGGGACTGATTACCTCATACTCCTCCTCTCCTTACGCCTTCCTCTTTGTATTGGACTGATGAAGCCACTGTGTGGCGAAACGTTTCCTGAATAAAGATTCCCATATGCTGCATAAGTGTCTCAATCTTCAACTTGTCGGTTTTTCAAACCATTCATCACAACTGTCAGACACTGCAGCATCATGGGATCTTCTTACAAAGAATTCTTCAACGCTTGTTCAACCTTTGGACAAAGACCTACTTCGACTAGTGGATGGTACCACTATGATCCCGCCTCCGTCTGCTTCAAATCACCTCACTACAGTATATAAGCCACGTCTACGGCCCTATGCTGTACATTCTACAAGATTGATGGACTGAACAAATCGACTCTAGGCTGAGGGACTGATTACCTCATACTCCTCCTCTCCATACGCCTTCCTCTTTGTATTGGACTGATGAAGCCACTGTGTGGCGAAACGTTTCCTGAATAAAGATTCCCATATGCTGCATAAGTGTCTCAATCTTCAACTTGTCGGTTTTTCAAACCATTCATCACAACTGTCAGACACTGCAGCATCATGGGATCTTCTTACAAAGAATTCTTCAACGCTTGTTCAACCTTTGGACAAAGACCTACTTCGACTAGTGGATGGTACCACTATGATCCCGCCTCCGTCTGCTTCAAATCACCTCACTACAGTATATAAGCCACGTCTACGGCCCTATGCTGTACATTCTACAAGATTGATGGACTGAACACATCGACTCTAGGCTGAGGGACTGATTACCTCATACTCCTCCTCTCCTTACGCCTTCCTCTTTGTATTGGACTGATGAAGCCACTGTGTGGCGAAACGTTTCCTGAATAAAGATTCCCATATGCTGCATAAGTGTCTCAATCTTCAACTTGTCGGTTTTTCAAACCATTCATCACAACTGTCAGACACTGCAGCATCATGGGATCTTCTTACAAAGAATTCTTCAACGCTTGTTCAACCTTTGGACAAAGACCTACTTCGACTAGTGGATGGTACCACTATGATCCCGCCTCCGTCTGCTTCAAATCACCTCACTACAGTATATAAGCCACGTCTACGGCCCTATGCTGTACATTCTACAAGATTGATGGACTGAACACATCGACTCTAGGCTGAGGGACTGATTACCTCATACTCCTCCTCTCCTTACGCCTTCCTCTTTGTATTGGACTGATGAAGCCACTGTGTGGCGAAACGTTTCCTGAATAAAGATTCCCATATGCTGCATAAGTGTCTCAATCTTCAATCTTTAACGTTATTGACCAATATGCTCATTTTAAGAAAGAAGTAAAAAGGAGGATTAGAAAGGCTAAATGCGACTATGAAAATAGAGTTGCTAATGAGTCAAAGACTACTCCAAAACGGTTCTTTCAAGTGTATAGGACAAGTCAGGAAAAAAGTGGGCCCGCTGAGAATTGGGAATGAACAGCTGACTGAAAACGAAGGGGAAATGTGTTCTCTATTTAATGGTTATTTCTTGTCAGTGTTTACACAGGAGGACATAAATGATATCCCAGAAATTGGCAATTATTCAGTTCATGAAGATAACCAATTAAGGAATATTACTGTCAAGAGGGAAATGGTTATCAAACACGTAGATAAACTGAAGCAAAATAAGTCCCCGGGCCCCGATGAACTATTTTCAAGAGTGCTTGATTAAGGAATGCAAGTTGGAGCTTAGTTAGCTATTAAAGAGCGTATTTAATGCGTCCATCCAATCTGGTGTTGTGCCAGAGATGTGGAACATGAACATAAGAACATGGCTAATGTTATTCCCACATTTAAATCAGGGGATAAGTCCATTCCATCAAATTACCGCCCAATAAGCTTGACGTCTATAGTGGGCACATTACTGGAATCAATTATAGCTGATATTATTAAAAGTCACCTTGAAGAGCATAATTTGATTAATGAATCTCAGCATGGATTCACGAGATGTTATTCCTGCCTGACAAACATAGTGACGTTCTTCAATAAAACATTTGAGGCAGCAGACAGTGATAAAGAATATGATATTGTTTATTTGGATTTCAGTAAGGCCTTCGATAGAATACCTCACAAAAGAGATGCCACTTTTCTTAACAGTGGCATCTCATGGTATAGGAGGTAAGGTTCTAGCATGGATAGAGGCATGGCTTACGAATAGAAAGCAAGAATGTTTCCATTAATGGGGTCAGATCTGAATGGGAACTGGTCACTAGCGGCGTTCCACAAAGTTATAATTCTTCCCAACAGCCAGGTTGCACTGTTTCCAAAGTACTTTCACAAGCTAACACCAGAGTCGCCATCGCTTCCATCACTTCAGTAAAGGATCTAACCAGGACAAAAAGAACATAAGAACATAAGAACGAAGGAACACTGCAGCAGGCCTACTGGCCCATGCAAGGCAGGTCCAAGTCTCCTACCGGCTTAAGCCAATGCACCCAACCTAGTCAGGTCAGGTCACCTTGACTTAAGGGAGGAACACGGCAACCGTCCTGGTAGCACAAGCTAATCAGGTCCAACTCACACCCACCCACACCCACTCATGTATTTATCCAACCTATTTTTAAAGCTACACAACGTTCTGGCCTCTATAACTGTACTTGGGAGTTTGTTCCACTCATCCACAACTCTATTACCAAACCAGTACTTTCCTATATCCTTCCTGAATCTGAATTTTTCTAACTTAAAACCATTGCTGCGAGTCCTGTCTAGGCTAGATATTTTCAGCACACTATTTACATCCCCTTTATTTATTCCTGTCTTCCATTTATACACCTCAATCATATCCCCCCTAATTCTACGTCTTTCTAGAGAGTGAAGATTCAGGGCCCTTAGTCTATCCTCATAGGGAAGGTTTCTGATACATGGGATCAACTTTGTCATCCTCCTTTGTACATTTTCCAGAGCATTTATATCCATTCTGTAATACGGTGACCAAAACTGTGCAGCATAATCTAAATGAGGCCTAACCAAGGATGTATAGAGTTGAAGAACAACCTGAGGACTCCTATTATTTATGCTTCTTGATATGAAGCCAAGGATTCTATTAGCTTTATTGCGAACACTTATGCACTGTTGTCTTGGTTTCAGATTACTGCTAACCAGAACTCCTAAATCTTTTTCGCAATCCGTAATATTAAGATCTACATTATTTAGTTTATATGTGGCATGGTTATTGTCCTGTCCAACATTTAGAACTTTGCATTTGTCTATATTAAACTGCATCTGCCACCTCTCCGACCACTGCATCAGTCTACTCAAATCTTCCTGGAGTGCTCTAATGTCCTCGTCAGAATGAATTCGACGGCCTATTTTGGTGTCATCGGCAAACTTGCTGATGTCGCTCTTTATGCCCTCATCTATGTCGTTTATGTATATTGTGAACAGCAGGGGGCCCAACACTGACCCCTGTGGAACACCGCTCGTGACGCTTCCCCACTCTGATTTCTCCCCATTTATGCAAACTCTCTGCTGCCTATTTGTCAACCATGCCTCTATCCAGGAAAAAATTTCTCCTCCTATTCCATGTGCCTTAATTTTCCTCAATAGTCTCTGATGTGGGACCCTGTCAAAAGCCTTACTGAAGTCCATGTACACAATATCATATTCATTACCATGATCTACCTCCTCAAATACCTTAGTGAAAAAAGTTAACAAATTCGTAAGGCAGGAACGCCCCTTTGTAAAACCATGCTGAGATTCGTTGATTAATTTATGCTTTTCAAGGTGGCTACGAACTGCCTCGGCAATTATTGATTCCATAAATTTTCCCACTATGGAGGTTAGGCTTATTGGTCTATAGTTTGAAGCTAAGGACCTGTCACCTGCTTTGAAAATAGGTATCACATTTGCCATTTTCCACTTATCTGGCACCATGCCAGTTTGTAGTGATATGTTGAAAAGATTAGCCAAAGGTTTGCTAAGCTCCTCTTTACATTCCTTTAGAACCCTTGCATACAGTTCATCAGGGCCTGGGGATTTGTTAGGTTTTAATTTATCTATTTGCCTAAGGACCATGTCACTTGTGACCCTAATCGTGCACAGTTTATTATCGTCCTGTTCTACATAATTTATCATTTCTGGAATATCGCTGGTATCCTCCTGTGTAAAAACTGAGAGGAAGTATGTGTTAAAACTTCTACACATTTCCTTATCACTGTCAGTGAGCTGACCCGAGGAACTTTTGAGTGGGCCTATCTTGTCCCTGATCTTACTTCTGTATACCTGAAAGAATCCTTTTGGGTTAGTCTTCGAATCTCTTGCAACTTTAACCTCATAATCTCTTTTTGCTTTTCTAATTCCTTTTTTTATTTCTCTCTTTAACTGAATATATCGATTTCTTAATTGCCCCTCTCCTCTTTTGATTTGCCTATATATGCCTCTCTTTTGACCAATTAGATATTTTAATCTATTGTTCATCCATTTAGGATCATTTTTGTTTGATCTGATTTCCCTATTTGGAACATAATTTGACTGAGCAGCTAGAACTATGCCCTGGAAAGCGTCATATCGGCATCCATCACCACCTACCTGACCCTTAGTCAGGTCATTCCAGTTCAGCCCACCTAAGTAATTTTTCAGTCCTATGAAATCAGCCAAGCGGAAGTCAGGGACAGAGACTTGATTGCCATTATTAGGGGAATTCCATGATATATTAAAACTGAGTGATTTGTGATCACTTTCCCCAAGCTCATCATTAACCTCAAGATTATTAATTAGTGTTTCCCTACTGGCAAGAACCAAGTCAAGGAGGTTATTTCCCCTAGTTGGCTCTGTCACAAACTGTTTTAAAAAACAATCCTGGATCGTATCAAGAAAGTCACCTGACTCTAAATTTCCTGTCAAATTGCTCCAGTCAATCTGTCTATAGTTGAAATCTCCCATTAGCACAACATTTTCGTTTGTAGATGCCTTACGAATTTCGTCCCATAGAAGTTTACTGCACTCCCTATCAAGATTTGGGGCCCTGTAAATCACACCCAAAATTAGTTTTTCTCGGCCCTCGAGAAGCTGTAACCAAACAGATTCAGTGGCTGACGCTTCTAATTTTATATCTTGTCTAACACAACAATTTAAATTGTCTCTGACATACATCGCTACTCCACCACCTTTCCTGTTGACCCTGTCAGTGTGGAATAATTTATAGCCTTGTATGTGACATTCAGAGGGCATCTCTCTATCTTTCAGATTGAGCCAGGTCTCTGTTATAGCAATAATATCTATGTTTCCTGCACTTGCAATTAATCTTAGCTCATCTATCTTATTTCTTACACTCCTGCTATTAGTATAGTAAACCTTAAGGGAGCTAGTCCCTTGCTGCCCTCTGCTGTCCCCCTTTGTTTGCTGACCTGATCTATTGTTTTTATTTATAACTTCATGCTGAATGCCTTTTATACATTTACTGTTTCGAACCCTAGTGTTGCAACCTGCTTGTTTCCCACACACACCCATACCTCTATCTTCTATCAGTTTAAAATCATAGGCATTTCACCAATGGCCTTCTCAATCGAGTCTGCAAGTGCTACCACCCCAGCCCCAGAGAGATGTACCCCATCCCTTGCATACATATCATGTTTGCCATAAAAGTTGTTCCAGTTGTCAATGAATGGGATTGCAAGTTCCTTGCAGTATCTGTCTAGCCAGCAATTTACACCAATTGCCCTAGACAACCATTCATTTCCTACTCCCCTTCTAGGCAAGATGCTACATATGATTGGGATCCCTCCCTTAGACTTAATGAAATCTAGAGCTGACCTGTACTTATCTAGCAGCTCTTCTCTCCTACCCTTCCCAATATCATTTCCACCAGCACTGAGACAGATAATGGGCTTGTTCCCATTACCTGACATGATATTATCCAGCCTGTTGACTATGTCCCCAACACCAGCTCCAGGGAAGCACACTCTATCTCTCATCTTCTTATTCCTATTACAAAAAGCACGGTCAATATATCTTACCTGAGAGTCACCAACCACAAGAATGCGCTTACCTCCATTAGCAGGGGCAGTAGTACCCTTACCTTCACTGGCCACTGAAGTACATTCATCCTGAAGAACAGAGAAGCGATTTCCTACCTTCAGATCTTCACTCTTAACTTTCCTTACTCTGATGCGCCTCCCATTACTGTGAACCACTCGCCACTTGTAGCAGGTGCTGGGCTGCACCTCACTGCTGGTAGCCGTTGCTACCTCCCCACCTACAGCCTCCTCACAGCGAGAGACAGACTGCACCTCACTGCTAGAAGCCTCATTTCCCACAACTCCAGCCACCTCACACTCTCTCCCAGACCCATTGAGGTGGACCTTCAGCCTCCTAATCTCCTCCTGGAGAAGCAAGACCTCCTCCTTCAACTCTCCAACCTCAATTTTTAAAACACTGCAGAAGCAAGCCATGCTTTGTAACCGTCCACGCTAACCCCCAAAGCAGCTCAGGGTCTGTGACCTCACGTGACGACTGACCACTGACCACTGACCATACTGTATTATTACTACTGCTACTACAACTTTTATCAGTACTACTACTACCACCACTAGTATTGCACCTCACTCTGAGCCTATACATACCCTCTGTGTCCATGTACTGTTTGTAACGGCTTGACAAAGCTCCTGGAGAGCGAAACGTTGCCACAATAAAAATGTCATATTAGTCGCACTTGTTTCGCTCTTTGTAGATGGACTGAACACATCGACTCCAGGTTGAGGGACTGATTACCTCATTCACCTCCTTACGCCTTCCTCTTTGTATTGGACTGATGAAGCCACTGTGTGGCGAAACGTTTCCTGAATAAAGATTCCCATATGCTGCATAAGTGTCTCAATCTTCAACTTGTCGGTTTTTCAAACCATTCATCACAAATGAAGCTCTACTGGGAGGTATAAGTTGTCCAAATAAAACCTCAATTTGTACGTGTCACGTCTTCACTTCTGTCGACAGAACACCACTTCTATCCACTCTGAAATGTACAAGACGTGGTCAGGAACTAGTGCTTGACCCACGGAAGTACAGCTGGGTGAATACACACACAATTCTACACTACAACCCACTCACAACCCACTCACAAATATGTACACGGAACACATGATGTTCATTGAAGACAAATTTCAGTCACTATGCTATGGAAGGATTAAGGAAATATAAGGAGGATCAGAGTACAAAACAAACTCTCATCACTCAGTAGAACGAAAGTCTAAGGTGAGAGACCTCGGAACTATAATGTAGGAAGCACTTACGTTCAAGGAGCATAAGAACATCATTATCGAGACTGCATGTCAAATGACAGGTTGGATAACCAGAAATTTTGAAACAAGTGATGCCAAGCCAATGATAACACTCTTCGGGTCCTAATTTATCTCTGGATTGAAGTATTGCTTAATACTAACAGCTTCCTTCAAGGCAGATGAAACTGCAGAATTGGAAAATGCCCAGTGAACTTTCGCAGTGTGTATAAACTCAGTTACTACAAACATAGGTACTGTTAAAAAGCTTGTACCTGGCCGCAAAGCTTGTACCTGGCCGCAAAGCTTGTACCTGGCCGCAAAGTTTGCAGCTGGCCGCAAAGTTTGTACCCGGCCACAAGGAAAGAATACCAGCGATAGCACAATCGATAAAACAGTCAAGAATTTTAAGAATTAAAAATTCACCAGAAGTTTGCTTTTGTGTACCAGTATATTCCTACCACCAATATTATTCACAAATACATGCAGTATTTGAAATAAGGCTGACATATTTCATAGTATGAGCGGTTTAATGAGACAGAGTAAGAATGAGTACACTCACGAGCTACAGCTTACACATCCCTACAGAGAACAAAACTCTTGTGTGTGTTAATCAGCTGAAAGCGTCTGGGGAACCGAACTCCATGGTGGACCCTTGTTGCACGGTAAACTACCGTGGAGCGTCCCCCCCCCCTCACTCCGAGTCTTTGACATGTGCAAATAGTAGTTGCCCTGTAAGAGAATGGGGGCGCCTTCGTTGGTACCAGCAATAAGCTGCCATGCTTTTAGCTTACTATTGATGGTATGCATAATTTGTGGCTACATATGATGGGTGCCATATGTGATGTGCTCATCGTACCCCTTAGAATGTAGGCAAGAAAGATAAAAATCTACACCGGGAAGATTAAGGAAGATTGGTCCCAAATTGTGTAAAAAAAATCTGCACACCAAAAAGAAGAGAACTGGCAGACAGCGCAAGATTCTTCCGGTGAAGAGCTGAGGAGTGATACATGATAAACTGAGAAAGAACTCAATAAGTGTAAAGGGACCACAACTCTTCAACACTCCCCTCGAAAATAAGAGGCATTACCAACAAATTCCTAGATGTCTTAAAAGGGAACTCGACAAATTGATCAGATTACCTCTTGATCAGCCAGGCTATGTTGCAGTAGGCTGCGAACGGTGGACCCAACAACACGATCAAGTAGGCCAGCAGTAAGGTGGCCTACCTACCTGGAGGGTATTCCGGGGATCAACGACCCCGCGGCCCGGTCCATGACCAGGCCTCCCGGTGGATCAGGACCCGATCAACGAGGCTGTTACTGATGGCCACACGTAGTCCAATGTACGAACCACAGCCCGGCTGATCCGGTACTAACTATAGTCATCTGTCCAGCTCCCACTTGAAGACAACCAGGAATCTATTGGTAATTCCCCTTATGGCTGGTGTACTAATGGCGCCCCAACATTTCATTGGGGGTATGTTGCATCGCCTGCCATGTATTTTGCTTTCGTAGGGAGGGACCAGTCCCTCTAGGATTTTCCAGGGGTAAATTATGATGTATCTCTCTCCCCTGCGCTCCAGCGAGTACAGGTCAAGCACTTTCAAGCGTTCCCAGTGTTTGATGGAACTTATATATGCAGTAAAGGTTCTCTGTGCATTCTGTAGATCTGCAATTTCACCTGCCTTGAATGGAGATGTCAAGGTACAGCAGTATTCCAGCCTAGACAGAACAAGCGATTTAAAAAGGATCATCATTGGTTTGGCATCTCTTGTCTTGAATGTTCTCATTATCCATCCTATCAGCTTTCTTGCAGATGTGATAGTGGCATTGTTGTGGTCCTTGAAGGTGAGATCCTTAGACATTACCACACCCAGGTCCTTCACATTACTTTTCCGCTCTATTGTGTGATTAAAGTTTATAGTATACTCAGTTCTAGCTATCATTTCCTCCAGTTTTTCGTAACGGAGTAGTTGGAATTTATTCTCCTTTGCCCATTGGAAAACTTGTTTTATATCTTCTTGGAGATTTGCCGTGTCCTCAATGGATGACATTCCCATGCAGATCCTAGTATCGGCTGCAAAGGATTATACGGTGCTATGGTTTACATCTCTTCTATGTCTGATACGAGGACGGGACCCCCACCACCATCACCACCACTACGACCACCATCACCACTACGACCACCATCACCACTACTGCGGCCTCCATCACCACCACTGTCACCACCACTACCACCAGCACTACCGCCACCGTCACCCCTCCACCACCCCCACCACCATCATCACTACTACCACCACTACCACCGCCATCACTACCACCACCATCACCACCGCCATCACCACCACCATCACTACAACCACCATCACTACAACCACCATCACTACAACCACCACCACCAACAACCACCACCACCAACGCCCCCACCCCCCTACCACCACCAGCACTGGTCGCACGACACCAGCCACTCTCCACCCATACAAAAACTATCAGCGTGTAGCCTCCACTACCCAACGTTTGCCAAACTAAATCTCGCTTCAACACTATTCTCAACTCCGTGTCCTTCCCCGCTACTCCAGAGGATCATCAGGCCACCGCAGATCATAATTAAGCTACGAGATCCTGGCCAGACGCTCTCTCAGGGGCTCCGTGGCGGCTGGCCGCGCCACACACGCCCTCACAGGACGATCATTTCTGAAAAAGGGTTGTTTAAGCCGACACCACGTGGGAAACTGTCAGTCATGTGGGAGGTTCATAGAACAGCCACGGGCGACTCTCGTTGACACACACCGCCAGCCCTGACTGGCTACTTCTATTATTGTCTAAGTTTTTTAGGCATTTTTGGGGGCTGTTTTTTTCTGGCTTAAGTGTTTTTTTTTTTTGTGGAGGTATTTTAACAGAGATCGGGCGGGAGGGATGAGGTTGTGGATTAGACGGTAAGAGAGAGGAATATCTGGCTAGTGTGTTGTAAACACCTTCCTCACATGTGCATGTACACACACACACACACACACGCGCGCGTACGTACACACATACGAGTACACACATGCGTATGTACACACACACACACACACATACACACACATATACACACACACATACACAGAGCCAGGAGCTGTGAATCGACCCCTGCAACTATATATAGGTGAATGAGTACACACAGACGTAAAATGTGGACACATCTTAGGTGAGTACATCAGGGACAGATCCAGTCTTGGAACGCGGGGCCGAGCCAGACGTATGGGCAAGTCTTACTCCAGATGCCCAGGTTCACCTAGCAGTAAATGAGTAACATAATCTGGTATTAGTTGATTGTTGTGTCATATCCTGGCGATGGTTTAATGTTGACCAGAGACGATTGAACCCCCACAAACACACACACACACATAAAAACACACACAGACACACACACCCACACATAAAAACACACACAGACACACACACACACACAGGATCCATACATAGCTTTAAGCAGAGGTATAATGAAGCTCACAGTTCAGGGAGTGACCTAGTAGCGACCAGTGAAGAGGTGGGGCCAGGAGCTAGGACTCGACCCCTGCAACATCAACTAGGTGAGTACAATTAGGTGAGTACACACACACACATACACACACACACACACCTACTACTGTTATTACCACCACTGCCACTAATATCATTACCAACATCATCCTCAAACCCCACCATCATTACCACCACCATTATTAATACCCAAAGTCGTGGAGAAATAGATGAAAGACAGAGCATATTAAGATAATACGCTTCACGTGTGTTGTGTGAGGAGTTGAGAACTTGTTGATCAACCAGAATTGTTATATAAAATACTGTTAGAACGGTGTACGGGAGTACTTTGGATCATCTTGTGAAGAGAAGGATTATATGTGATTGATGATTTTAACACCATGTGTCTTGCACAATGGACATTAATCTACAGAGATGCTTCTGGATTTAAAAAAATATATATGGTGTTATGGACAAGTTTCGGGAAAGTAGTATGGAGGGGCTTCGTGTGTGTGTTTACTTGACTGACTATTAATTAGTCTGAGACTATTTACCTGTTGTCAGGTAAATGGTGAATACGTCCCCCCTCTCCATAACTAAATGTCAAGAATATATCTACGTATAAATTTACAAGTTTAATGTCCCTGTTGACACCTCGTTCCTAGTTCATTACCAGACTGAATGTTCTACTGTAATTACTGTCACTGAATGTAGCTTGGGCTGGCACGAGGGTAGATACATGGCGCCTGGCCATGACACTTGACCAGTTGTAAAGATTATTCTCCTAGTTTGCCCTGTTCCAACCATATATCCGGCAGGTCCCTACCTGCCTTGCACAAGATTATGGACAAGGGAAGGGAGAGAACTTTTTACCTGACCATCAGGTCCATTAATTCTACCTGAAGGTTTAGTGGTCTTGGACTCACAGATAGGTCAGGACAGAACGCCTCTTAACTTTTACCCTGCAAAATGTTGAGCGGTCGTCATATGTGAATGTCGTCATTCAATATAGCTGACACTCCATTTAACCAATGTGTTGTCAATATCGTCAACGTTACAGTCCACTTCCAAGAGTGTGGAACCCAGCTGAAGTCCATAGAGTCCGCTAATAACACTCGAATGAGTTTTGTTATTCTCTCACAAACGTCACTGAATAGAGGTTTGGAGCAAAGACCATATCAGAGGCACTGCTGAATATCAATCCAGTTGCCAGGTGCTCACATCACAAAAGACATACACTGTGATGTGTGGTGTTTGGCACAAAATTGTAGACTGACGCCCCAGGCATTTAGAGGCTTGGCCAAAGAACCGCCGACAATGCCCTTGAGTGCTGTTGCTAATGACAGAGAGCATTAAGCACTCAAGAAACACCAGAACACCAGTCACTATGACATTCTCATTTCTAATATCACCACTGCCACTTCTCTGTCACCTGAGCTATTAGATGAGGCACTCAAATTATCTCACCAAAATCAGTATTTCAAGTAAGTCAGTTTCCACTATAAGAATAAGACAAACTTGGAATAAAACGGGCCAAAATAAATCCAACTTTTCTTTAAGTAAGATTTATCAGCATTTAAGTAGCATGTAAGCAGTTAAGATTTATTAAACAAACTTTATGTATATTTAACCCAGGATAACCCAATAAATTCAAACATTGGTTATTACTGATCAGAAGAGACATTCACCAGTTCCATTCAACTGTCTGTTTTAGTTACATTATTCAGTGTCACACTTCTATGCCAGTTTTTAATAAAAATGGCATATTAACATTTATACAATTTAAAATTAAGGGAAAGCCTCCATTAAGGAAAACACATCAGCCTTAAAACACATCAGCCTTAAAACACATCAGCCTTAAAACACATCAGCCTTAAAACACATCAGCCTTAAAACACATCAGCCTTAAAACACATCAGCCTTAAAACACATCAGCCTTAAAAGATTAAAGCTAACCACAAGTCATTGTCCAGTTATTGCAACAAAATGGTCGCCTACACAGCGTAGCGCCAAGAAATTTTTCATCTATTTCATAAGATGAATCAGCCAGTAAAGATGTTGTTAACTGATGTATTTTAATCAGTGGAAAGCGCTAAACCAGTAGGAGTCATACAGCGCCTGTGGGATGTGATACATTCAGATTCGATTCAGGAAAGGAGAGGATAAATAAAGTTTCTTGAATCACGAGTCCATCACCAGAGTCAGGGAAAAATTATGCAAAAATGTAAAATGACACTATTCTATTTCGAGATTAAAAGGGGCAAACTCCATTAACAATAACAACCTTCTTTTATGTAGGAAACGTCAGTGTTAACATTTTGAAACTGGTCAGTGAAGGTTTTCCTCCAGATATACCGAAACAAAATCTCTGAATGTAGACCTATGTAAGATTGTCCCTGGGACTCACAAGTCAGCAAATAGTTCTGTGAATCTTGTCCTATATACAGTGCACCAGCGTTGAACGTTTGAAGCCGATCGACTTAGAAATGGAAATTTTGGAGAAAGAAGAGAAAAATGTTGCTGAGAAATATTCCAAAAATAAAAAAGTCTATCCTCGTTAAATTTAAAAACCCTAAAAACGAGATCTTTTCATTTTTTTTTAATTATATTCAAGTTCAAATTCTCTTCAATCCTATAAAAAATTTAGTGCCCACACAATTAAAAATAAATATAAAAATACTTCAGTTTAAGATACACCAGCGTTTAAGGTTTGAATCCGATCATAAGAGGCATTCCCTAGTTATTACATGCGAAACAATTTATTTAATAAAATTTCTAGACTGAAATTCACACAGCTCAAAGTGAGCTGTACGAAAGTTTGAAGCCGATCAGAAAAGGCATTCTCCAGTAATTTATTTGATTTAAAAATTTCAAATCTAGGTTATCATCCCCTTTTCAGGAAACCTTAAATTCTTTGAAGCCGAAGAATGATTCATTAGTTATTGAATACAAATTATTATCACTATTTATTCAATAAAGCTGGCAGACTAGGACTTATACAACCCAAAACCAGCATGAATATTGCGTTCAGGAAGCCACATCAGTGGTGGAGATTTGAAGCCGATTAGGTGAGTCATTCTCCGGTAATAACACAGATTCCAAGAATTCCAATTTTTTTAACTATGTTAATATAACAAACGTAAACAAAACCTAATGTGTACTATCCTGGCCATGAGATGTGTCAGCCATTAAATAATGAAATCTATTTAACATGAACACACATTTTACAACATTTTACACATAAAATGGTCAACTCTGTTCCTACACACTTGAATTTCACTCTCACCATCGTCGAATTACAAGGCGCTTTTTTGGAACGTTTGATGGTACGCCGCTGATGATTTTGAACATTATCCGAACCATTCCAGGATACTGGAAATGGGTTGAACAACTTTGGTCATAAAGCACCTATGCATACCAGTTTCTACAGGAAGTCTGGCTTAGTGACCTTGCACAAAAACAAAAGCAAAAAGTTTTAGGAAGATCAAAAATTCATGCAACACTGTAAAGGTCGAGAATACTTAATTAGGGCGATTTAAAAAGACCCCAAATGGAGGAATAGGAGACTAAATCATCTCTTGGGATGGAAGAGACAAATTTACAGACACATTAAAAGAGGAGAGGGTTACCTTTTTAAGCAATATGTTTATATTAAAAGAGAGGTAAAGAAAGGGACAAAAAAAAAAAGCTACGAAAATTATAGTGACTAGTGAGTCATGACAAATTCTAAAAGATTCTTTCACTTGTATAGAACTAAAAACTAGACCTTAACAGGAAATTGTTCTCTTTATTTTCACATATATTTCTTACTGATCTCCACAAAAGACATCAACAGCCCAACATTTTAATGAGTAAAGAGGGTCAGGAGGAAGTAAATTATATACCTGGAGTTTACCTGGAGAGGGTTTCGGGGGTCAACGCCCCCGCGGCTCGGTCTGAGACCAGGCCTCATGGTGGATCAGGGTCTGATGAACCAGGGTCTGATCGAACAGTCACTACTGACATGGTAGTGAATCAAACGGGAACATTAAAGAAAAAAATAAATCCCCGAACTTAGTGAACCACTAACTAGTCTGTTTAATATATCACCCGCTATCTTTAGGCCGGGGGATAAGTTAATACCATCTAATTATCGCCCAATAAACTTGACCTCAAAAGTAGGTAAATTATGAGTATGAATTATAGACGATATAATAAATAAAAGTCATCTTGATGAGCATAATTTGATTAACGAGTCTCGACATGCATTCATAGCGGGCATCCCTGCCTGGCAAATTTACTGACCTCCTTCAGTGAAGCTTTTGAGGCAGTGGGCCAAGACAATGTATATCATTCTGTTTATTTGGATTTTAGTACCACTTTTGACAGTCCCATAAGCAAGACTGCCGGTACTACTTTAACTGGAGAACAGTTAAGGTAGTACCGGCAGTTTGATTAATAAGACGTATTTGCTGCGCTGGTTATCTTTATTGCTGATAATGAAAGTATGATGTCGGTAGTAAAGATACCCAAGTGTTGCAAATGTGGATTATTCATCAACTTTTCGGTACTATACATCATCAATAATATGATACCGACAGAATGTAAAAAAAAGACAAATGAAGATGAAAGGATACCTGGGACACCTTTACTGGATATACTCCCGTCTTGGGACCTTGGTCACTCCAAATGATACAGGAGAATGATAGAACGCAATATATATATAGTGGAGAAGCAGTTCACGTGGAGGCTGGTAAACAGCATGGAGTAGTATCATGTGCGGAAAAGTAGTTGAGATGATGCATTTGCCAATTTTATAGTGCTGGAAGCAGCAATTAAGGATGTTGGCACGTGACACGGAAATTAGATGATCTGACTCCTTCACCTCTTCTTCACCGGTGACTTGTTTTCTCCACTATATGTACTGTGTTCGCTCATTCTCTTGTATCATTTGGAGTAACCAAGGTCCCAGAATCGAAATATATCCAGTGAAGATGTTCTACCTGCAGTAAACGCTTTGCAAAGACTTTGGAAATTACATAATATTTTTTTCCGAAATGGTGCTGGTTGCTATCTTCTCAACCTTTAAAAGCACTTTCAGCGGTGTTAGTCATTTTCACGGTTTCATCAAATTTCATGAAGCGACCTTGCTTCTGTGTTGAACTTCGGCACTATTGTGATTGTCGAGGATGTACTCATTTTTGTGAACACAGAATCACTGTTAAAAAAATGGCAGCACGTGGTATTGATGGAAAAATTCTTTCATGGACTGAGGCATGGCTAATAGGAAGTTCCTGATGAATTTAAGTTAACTAATATTACTGTCACGAGGGACATGGTTATTAAACAGATAGACAAACTGAAACAAAATAAGTCCCCGGGACCCGATGAGTTGTTTTCAAGGGTACTTAAGGAATGCAAGATGGAGCTTAGTCAGCCATTAACGAGTGTATTCAATGCGTCCATCCTTACCAGTGTTGTGCCAGAGATGTGGAAGATGGCTAATGTGGTTCCTATATTTAAATCAGGGGATAAGTCCACTCCTTCAAATTACCGTCCAATAAGCCTGACATCTATAGTGGGCAAGTTATTAGAATCAATTATAGCTGACATTATCAGAAGTCACCTTGAAGAGCATAACTTGATAAATGAATCTCAGCATGGATTCACGAGAGGTCGTTCCTGCCTGACAAACTTACTGACGTTCTTCAATAGAACATTTGAGGCAGTTGACAGTGATAAGGAATATGATATTGTTTATTTGGATTTTAGTAAAGCCTTCGACAGAGTACCTCACAAGAGACTCTTAAGAAAAGTGGCAGCTCATGGTATAGGAGGTAAAGTTCTAGCATGGATTGAGGCATGGCTTACCAATAGAAAGCAGAGAGTTACCATTAATGGAGTGAAATCTGAATGGGGATTAGTCACTAGTGGCGTTCCACAAGGATCAGTTTTAGGCCCTCTCTTGTTCATAATTTACATTAATGACCTTGATGAAGGGATTACTAGTGACATGAGTAAGTTTGCTGATGATACAAAGATAGGCCGTATAATTCACTCTGAGGAGGATATCAATGAACTCCAGGACGATTTAAACAAATTAATGTCTTGGTCTGAGAAATGGCAGATGAAGTTTAATGTGGATAAGTGTAAGGTTGTGTACGAATGTGTGGATAAGTGTAAGGTACTTGCCCTTGGTAATGAAAATAACCCTCGAAGCTATAATCTAGGTGAAGTAGAGCTTGGTCATACAGAATGTGAAAAAGACTTGGGAGTCATGGTAAGCAGAAATCTAAAGCCAAGACAGCAGTGCCTCAGTGTGCGCAACAAGGCCAACAGATTACTTGGATTTATCTCAAGAAGTATAAGTAACAGAAGTCCAAAAGTTATTTTACAGCTCTATACATCACTAGTGAGGCCTCATTTAGATTATGCTGCTCAGTTTTGGTCCCCTTACTACAGGATGGACATAGACTCATTAGAGAACATACAGAGAAGAATGACTAAAATGATTTACTGTGTAAGGAACCTCCCGTATGAAGATAGACTTAAAGCCTTAAATCTCCACTCTCTGGAGAGGCGTAGAATGAGGGGAGATATCATTGAAGTGTATAAGTGGATGACGGGCATGAACAAGGGAGACATTAATAAAGTACTGAGGGTGTCGAACCAGGTAAGAACCAGGAATAATGGATTTAAGTTGGATAAGTTTAGATTTAGAAAGGACATAGGTAAGTACTGGTTTTCTAACAGAGTTGTAGATGCGTGGAACAGTCTTCCCAGTGGGGTGATGATAAATTAGACACATGTGCAACTCTTGGGAATCTTTATTGAGGAAACGTTTCGCCACACAGTGGCTTCATCAGTCCATACATAGGAGAAACTTGAAGAACAGGAGGAGAATGAGGTAATCAGTCCCTCAACCTTGAGTCGATGTGTTCAGTCCATCAATCTTGAGTAGAATACGGCAGATGAGCGGAGAAGCAGCTTATAAACCGTATGGCAGGAGAGGTGTAGCAGTCATAGGTAGTGTCACATTTGTCCAATGTGGAAGTAGGTTGTGCCCAAGAATTAGGCAAGCGAAGAATTCCTAAGTATTAAGATCCCAAGAAGTTGCAGTGTCTGACAGGTTTGTAGATGAATGGTTCGGAGAACCGACATGTTGATAAATTAGACACATGTGCAACTCTTGGGAATCTTTATTGAGGAAACGTTTCGCCACACAGTGGCTTCATCAGTCCATACATAGGAGAAACTTGAAGAACAGGAGGAGAATGAGGTAATCAGTCCCTCAACCTTGAGTCGATGTGTTCGCCACTGTGTGGCGAAACGTTTCCTCAATAAAGATTCCCAAGAGTTGCACATGTGTCTAATTTATCAACATGTCGGTTCTCCGAACCATTCATCTACAAACCTGTCAGACACTGCAACTTCTTGGGATCTTAATACTTAGGAATTCTTCGCTTGCCTAATTCTTGGGCACAACCTACTTCCACATTGGACAAATGTGACACTACCTATGACTGCTACACCTCTCCTGCCATACGGTTTATAAGCTGCTTCTCCGCTCATCTGCCGTATTCTACTCAAGATTGATGGACTGAACACATCGACTCAAGGTTGAGGGACTGATTACCTCATTCTCCTCCTGTTCTTCAAGTTTCTCCTATGTATGGACTGATGAAGCCACTGTGTGGCGAAACGTTTCCTCAATAAAGATTCCCAAGAGTTGCACATGTGTCTAATTTATCAACATGTCGGTTCTCCGAACCATTCATCTACAAACAGTGGGGTGATAGAGGCTAGGACCTTGGGTAGCTTTAAGAAGAGACTGGACAAATATATGAGTGGGAGGGGCTGGGTTTGATTGGTGTTGGGGGGTGCGGGAATTGTTTCTTGAGTAGCTTTAGGTAGATGTCGTTTTGATAAGGACCTGCCTCGTATGGGCCAGTAGGCCTTCTGCAGTGTTCCTACATTCTTATGTTCTTATGTTCTTAAGAACATAAGAACATAAGAAAGGAGGAACACTGCAGCAGGCCTGTTGGCCCATACTAGGCAGGTCCTTTACAATTCATCCCATTAACAAACATTTGACCTACCCAATTTTCAATGCTACCCAAGAAATAAGCTCTGATGTGAAAGTCCCACTCAAATCCAACCCATCCCACTCATGTATTTAACCAACCTAAATTTGAAACTACCCAAAGTCCTAGCCTCAATAACCCAACTAGGTAGACTGTTCCACTCATCTACTACCCTATTTCCAAACCAATACTTTCCTATGTCCTTTCTAAATCTAAACTTATCTAATTTAAATCCATTACTGCGGGTTCTCTCTTGGAGAGATATTCTCAAGACCTTGTTAATATCCCCTTTATTAATACCTATCTTCCACTTATACACTTCGATCAGGTCTCCCCTCATTCTTCGTCTAACAAGTGAATGTAACTTAAGAGTCTTCAATCTTTCTTCATAAGGAAGATTTCTAATGCTATGTATAAATTTAGTCATCCTACGCTGAATGTTTTCTAACGAATTTATGTCCATTCTGTAATATGGAGACCAGAATTGAACTGCATAATCTAGGTGAGGCCTTACTAATGATGTATAAAGCTGCAGTATGACCTCTGGACTTCTGTTGCTTACACTTCTTGATATAAATCCCAGTAATCTATTTGCCTTATTACGTACGCTTAGGCATTGCTGTCTTGGTTTAAGGTTGCTGCTTACCATAACCCCCAAATCCTTTTCGCAATCTGTATGGCTAAGTTCTACATAATTTAACTTTTAAGTGATAGGGTTATTGACACTCCCGAGCTTCAGAACCTTGCATTTATCTATAATGAACTGCATCTGCCACATTTTTGACCAAGAACAGAGTTTGTCTAAATCCTCCTGAAGTTCCATAACATCTACGTTTGAATCAATTATCCTACCTATCTTTGTGTCATCGGCGAATTTGCTCATATCACTAGTAATTCCTTCATCAAGATCATTGATATATATTATAAACAACAACGGGCAAAAGACTGATCCCTGTGGAACGCCACTTGTTACTGATCCCCATTCAGATTTAACCCCATTTATGGACACTCTCTGCTTCCTGTCTGTGAGCCATGATTCGATCCACGAGAGCACCTTTCCCCCAATGCCATGAGCTGCTACTTTCTTCAACAGTCTTTGGTGCGGAACTCTATCAAATGCCTTACTAAAATCTAAGTAAATAATATCAAATTCTTTATCGTGGTCAACAGCCTCAAAAGCTTTACTGAAGAAAGTTAATAAATTAGTTAGACAAGACCGGCCTCTTGTGAATCCATGTTGAGTATCATTAATCAAGCTATGCTTATCGAGATGGCTTCTTATAATCTCAGCTATAATTGACTCTAGTAATTTGCCTACAATTGAGGTCAGGCTTATTGGGCGGTAATTTGACGGTAATCCATGACTATTTCTTAAATTAGTCTGTGACAGAATCCTCGAAGGAAAATAACCCGCTTGATTTGATTCTGGTAAACAAGGAGATCATTATCATTAAAAAAATGGTATACAATACCGACAAGAAGAGGAATCAGACACATGTGTAACACCTATTTTATGTGTAAGCACTGCCGTGTACGTACACAAAAATTATTAACCATGCAGAATTAAAACCTAGATAAGAAATCCTAACATGAAAAGCTATCAAAAGCCTAAAATGTATTTATAACCAAAAACATATACTTTTTTAGTATTTTTCAGCATTGCTACTTTAGAGTGCAATGAGATTTTAAATATAATAACATAATTAAATATCAGTACTTCACCAACCAGTGTTCTTTACAGTTCAATACAGAGATGATATGCGAAAGCAGTAAATGAAGTAATCAGTCCAACAGCCAGAAAGCCAGTGTTTAGTCCCTTAGTCTTGATACTGAAGCGTAGGTAGGAAGATGGAGACTCAAATATTGGGATCAGAGAGTCTGCTCACAAACCACAGTGTTTCGGTTTTAAGTGCGTATCCAAAAACTATAAAGTGTGTTCAGAAATTAGTGTGTGTCCAGAAATTAGTGTGTGTCCAGAAATTAGTGTGTGTCCAGAAACTAAAGAATGTGTCCAGAAACTAGACAGTGTGTCCACAAACTAAAGTGTGTATCTACAAACCAGCGTGTGTGTCCACAAACTAGACAGTGTATCTACAAACGAGATTGTGCGCCCACAAACTAGATAGCAGAAATTAGAGTGTGTTCAGAAACTAGTGTCCAGAAAGTGTGTGTTCAGAAATTAGAGTGTGTTCAGGAACTAGAGTATGTTCAGGAACTAAAGTGTGTTCAGAAACTAGAGTGCGTTCAGAAATTAGTATGTTCAGGAACTAGAGTGTTCAAGACCTAGTGTGCGTTCAGAAACTACAGTGTATCCAAACGTTCGCTACAAGACTAATTTAAGTGCAGAGAGAACTCACCTACGAAGACAGAATACAATAATTAAACCTGACCATCTTGAAGGGTAGAAGCATCAGGGGAGACATGATAACAACGTGAAAGATATTCAAACGATCTGATAATGCCGACCGAACAGATTGCTTGAAAGGTGGTGAAGTAAGACAAGAGGGCATGGATAAAAATTAAAGACCCAAATGAACCAGAGTGAGGCCAAGATTTCCTTCAGTCTCTCAACAGGCAGTAAGTGGAAAACTTAGACGAACAAGTGGAAGACTTAGACGAGGAAGTGCTGAAATCAGACTTCGCAATTTTAAGGCTAGACGGACTGTGGTACAGAATACGCCCATAAGACATTAAATGGAAAATATCTATAGGCTGTCTGTGATACTGAATGCCAGTTAAAACTCTAACTAACGTTACAAGTTTTAAAGATTTCCAGAGAGTCTGACGTGGCAGCTCTCTCAGCTGTCTTGACAAGGAAAGCCTGGAAAAGGTGACCACTTACCACACCAACTGGTCAAAGTGATCACATAATTAATACACTAGTTGGCCAGGGTAATCACTTAATGACCACAACATCTTGTCAAGGTAATCCCTTAACACATTTGGCCAATATAATCACTTGATGACCACGACATCTGGCCAAGGTAATCCCTTAAGACATTTGGCCAGGGTAATTCCTTAACACGTATGGCCAAGGTAATCACTTACCACAACACTTGGCCAAAATAATTACCTATCACAACAGCTGGCCAATGTAATCACTACAACAGATTGCCAAGGTAATCACTTACCACAGCTGGCCAAGGTAATCATTTTCCACAACAGCTAGCCAATATAATCACTTATCACAACAGCTGGCCAAGGAAATCACTTACCATATATGGCCACGGTAATCACCACAACAGCTGGCCAAAATAATCACTTATCACAACAGCTGGCCAATGTGATCACTACAACAGCTGGCCAAGGTAATCACTTACCACAGCTGGCCAAGGTAATTATTTACCACAGCTGGCCAAGGTAATTACTTTCCACAACAGCTGGACAAAATAATCACTTATCACAACAGCTGGCAAAGGTAATCTCTTACCACATATGGCCAAGGCAATCACCACAACAGCTGGCTAAAATAATCACTTATCACAACAGCTGGCAAAGGTAATCTCTTACCACATATGGCCAAGGCAATCACCACAACAGCTGGCTAAAATAATCACTTATCACAACAGCTGGCCAATGTGATCACTACAACAGCTGGCCAAGGTAATCACTTACCACAGCTGGCCAAGGTAATCACCACAACATCTGGCCAAGAGATCTTCCTCAACATTCCTACCTGAAACAAGAAACACATAAAAGGAATAATTTTCCAAATCAAATTCATCACTGACAATATTTTTCCCACATAAAACATCACTCCAACCTGTCTACGTACCCAAAAAAATATTTATCATTCAGAATTAAAACCTAGATAAGAAATCCTAACGAGAAAAGCTGTCAAAAGCCTAAAATGTATTTATAAACAATAATACATGTTAAAAAAGTCTTGCATAGTTTTTTTTTTTTGTATTTTTCAGCATTGTTACTTTAGAGAGCAATGAGTTTTCTAAATATATTTCAATAATTAAATATCAATATTTTATAGACAAGGAAAGAAAAATTATTAAATATGTTTCCACCTACAGGGAAACCTGCTATATAAAACCCCAAAAGCTCTGATTAAAGATATAAGCACAAATATATTATGACACAGAATTATATAAAAGTTGAGCTCACTTGACCTCACTAGACTCCAACCTATCTATATTTAAGCATACATACAGAGGTACAAAAAAAATACAGGTAAGAGCAGCATGCCAAAGCCACTTATATGCATAGCATTACGGGCTGGCTTAAAATTAACTTAAGATTAACTAAGCAATGATGAAATCAGTGATAAGACATTATTGTTTCGTCAAGTCCGGTGTATGGAGTCAACAAGACCCTAGTGTTCGTTCCAGTGTCCTCAGCAACATGTCTACCGTCTTTACATTATCCTCAGTGTGGAGGCAATTCGAAAAGTTTGCACTCGTTACTATATGAAAAAACGAAGTGTTAAGGGGATTATAATGAACAGACAATCGGCAGTAAAGAGTAAATAAACATTTAATAATGGTCCAGGAGCTAAGAGTTGAGACTTCAAAACAGCAAAAGGAGGTAAGAGGTGCATCTCCTGACGTTTCCACTGCTAGGTGTGGGATATTTGCTAGTTGCTTCAGTTACAGTACTGTGACTTTTGTTCTTGTTTGGAATTAAAGATTAATAATTATTGATCTCACTACTACGTAGCAGAGCGGCGACGCCAACAACAGATCTCGCCCTTGAGGATTAAGGAAATGGACAGGCTAACAAAGTATGGAAAAAACATTTGAAGGAATAAAAATGGAAAATTTCCACCAAATTCTTACATATGAAGAAGATCTGGGAACTTTCCGATAGACAAGAAAGTAACTGCTCGATGGAGAAAAGTACAAAAAAAAATATGCTACACTAATATGCTGAAAGCTGGTTGGTTGGTTGATGGGTTTGAAGACTATCGATTACATGAGGGTCATTTAGGGTATATGAAACGTGTTCATCAACAGTCAAGAAAAGTTTAATCCCTGGTGTAGAGATTAAACTCTCAGCATTTATACACTTAGTTCTGTGTATATATTTTTGAGAATCATGGTTTAGGTATGACGAATATTTTACTGGGAGAATCAAAATCTAAAGTGGATTCTATCTCCCACCTTGCCCTTCCTCTCTCCCACCCTGCCCTTCCTCTCTCCCACCCTGCCCTTCCTCTCTCCCACCTTGCCCTTCCTCTCTCCCACCTTGCCCTTCCTCTCTCCCACCCTGCCCTTCATCTCTCCCACCTTGCCCTTCCTCTCCCCCACCTTGCTCTTCCTCTCTCCCACCTTGCCCTTCCTCTCTCCCACCCTGCCCTTCCTCTCTCCCACCTTGCCCTTCCTCTCACCCACCTTGCCCTTCCTCTCTCCCACCTTGCCCTTTCTCCCTCCCACCTTGCACTTCCTCTCTCCCACCCTGCCCTTCCTCTCTCCCACCCTGCCCTTCCTCTCTCCCACCCTGCCCTTTCTCTCTCCCACCCTGCCCTTCCTCTCTCTCACCCTGCCCTTCCTCTCTCCCACCCTGCCCTTCCTCTCTCCCACCCTGCCCTTTCTCTCTCCCACCTTGCCCTTCCTCTCTCCCACCCTGCCCTTCCTCACCTGCCCTTTCTCTCTCCCACCTTGCCCTTCCTCTCTCCCACCCTGCCCTTCCTCTCTCCCACCCTGCCCTTCCTCTCTCCCACCTTGCTCTTCCTCTCTCCCACCCTGCCCTTCCTCTCTCCCACCCTGCCCTTCCTCTCTCCCACCCTGCCCTTCCTCTCTCCCACCCTGCCCTTCCTCTCTCCCACCCTGCCCTTCCTCTCTCCCACTCTGCCCTTCCTCTCTCCCACCATGCCCTTCCTCTCTCCCACCCTGCCCTTCCTCTCTCCCACCCTGCCCTTCCTCTCTCCCACCCTGCCCTTCCTCGCCCCCACCCCAACCATTCTCTCCCCACCCCTATTCTTCTCATTTATATATGTTACGTAAATGAAGTTAGTCTAGTTACCACATTGTTTACAATGTTAGTTTAGGATGTGTTGCTTGTTTTGTAGCAAAATTATTACAAGGATACAACAGTTAGCATGACTATTTGATTTTCCTTTCAGAGGTGAGAAGGCGAGAGCGAGTCTTCTGGTCATCCCAAAAACGCTATGCAAGAGTTTTGTTCTGTTATGAAAGTTTATTATAGAGTTTTGTTACTTGTATTCTTCTCTACTGTCACACTAGAGGACGTCATATATACTGACAGACAACTGTGGCCTTGTCTTAAAAATTATCACATAACATGGCCGTTTTTTTCTTTATGCATTTTCAGTCTAAATCGATCATCATTTTTGAAGCCGTGTGGGCAGTAAGGGTCGTCGACATCAGTAATGTTTCTCTGTCCGTAAGGGTCGTCGCTATCATCAATGTTCCTCTTTCTTCTCATTTCCCTTCGTCTTCTTTTCGTGTTTAGGTCCATTATGAAATAAGCCTAGGAAGGCTCTCACAAAAAAACAAACAAAATAACCTTGACAGAAATGGGAAAGGAATGTTAATTTTCCCCGCCCAGTCAGTGTCAGTAACCCATGAAACCACAAACATTGGTTGAGTGGCGCTCTGGAAGACATCCAAGACACGTCTCCCGCCGGGGACAGTCCTGCCTGTTCTTGTCACTCTGACGCCTTTGTTTGACTACTTAGCTGACCCTGGCAGCTAGCACCAGCCACCTTTCATAAGAAGGGGATACTGCTTCAACTTTCATAAGGTGACGCTGCTTCAACTTTCATAAGGTGACGCTGCTTCAGCTTTCATTAGGTGACGTTGCTACAACTTTCATAAGAAGGTGGCGCTGCTTCAACTTTCATAAGGTGGCGCTGCTTCAACTTTCATAAGGTGACGCTGCTTCAACTTTCGTAAGGTGACGCTGCTTCAACTCTCGTAAGGTGACGCTGCTTCAACTTTCGTAAGGTGACGCTGCTTCAACTCTCGTAAGGTGACGCTGTTTCAACTTTCTAAGAAGCTGACGTTGCTTCAGCTTTCGACACATCGATCAAACCAGTTCAGACGGACATTTGTGTTCACGTCGACTACTCTGCATTTCTTCCAGATGGTGACACTGGTGGGATTATTACAGCGCCTGAACTCTTGAACACCGCAATTACCACCTTCCATTTGTATTCCATCATGGATTATTTACCAACAATGTAAGTTTTCCTCTGAATACCAAATTTTTAAAACGATTATTTAAGAGGAAAAGAGAGAGACAGAGATGCTGACTGTACAGACGTACTGGTAGTATTTATTTTCAGTGGCAGTTGTTTTAATGTTACATGTATAAGGTTTCGAAGACACTCACATACAATTATTAAAGATATAGACAGACGCTTTTTCGAGATATAGACACGAATTTTTTAGAGATACAGACAAGTTTCTTAATTTCAGAGACAGGCAGTCTCAAACACACAGACAGGTATTTCTCAAATGAACAAAAATTTTAAGTAAACAGAAAGACATTTTTAGAGAGACAGACATTTTTTTCAAGAAGAGACAGCACAGGAGACTAATATCAGACAGACAGGCAGTGTTTGAGCAGATATGAAAAGAATTTTAAAAGACAAATAGTCTTAAAAACGGGTAGACAGACTTTCCAGCCTTTACCGGATGGCAGACAGGCAATTCTTAAAATACAGATATACAGACAGTCCTTAAGTACTGACAGTCAGTTTTTATGTATATTGAAAAACAAAAAAAAATCAATTTTTAGAGACAAACATTCAGTGTTGAGAGACAAAGACAGAGTCACCAACGACAGACAGGCGAGCAGTTCGGTATTTATAGGCAGACACAATACCAGCCAGTAATAGCAGACAGACTTTAATAGCAGACAGAGAGTAAGACAGTCTCGACGTGCTTCCTTCTATATAATGCTGGTGGATCAAACCCTGCGCTGGTGGTCCCAATACGATTCCCTCTTTATAATGTTGATGGCACCAACACATTTTACTCACTATTATTATTTTTATTATCATCGAAACTAAGCGCTAAACCCACAAGGGTCAGACAGCGCAGAATCTTAGTGCCCACAACACGTTTCTGTCATTACACTGATGGTGGACCCAACACATTTCCTTCCTTGTAACAATGGTATGCATCAATACGTCTCTCTTCCTATGATGTTGGTGGCCAGAACAAGTTTTCCCTTTTTTCTGATGCTGGTGGCCTTCCCTACACGTTTCCCTCATAATGCCAGTGGCACCAACATGTTTCTCTTCTAATAATGCTGATGCCTCCTATACGTTCCCCCTGGTTGTAATGCTGGCGGGGAAAAAAAAACAAGTTTCTCTCCATACAATGTCTGGCCCGGAGTCGGGCCGTGGGAGTAGCGAAACTCTCAAGATCCGTCAGAGATTTTGGTGGCCTCAACCTGTTTTCCTCCCAATAATGCTGGCGACCCAGACACATTTCCTTCATAATGCGGGGTGACACAGCACATTTCCCCTTATAATGCTAGAAGCCTCAACACGTTTCCTCCTTTTAATGGTGATGGCACCAACACGTTTCCCTCATTATGTTGGTGGCACCAGCAACTTTCTTATAATGTTAAGGTTTTAATAATATTGGAAACCTTCTTGTACCACTAAGGTAGAGGAGGCTGGGCTTGTGAAATTCGGAAATAAATTTCTCGGAGTACTGAGATAGAGGTGGCTGCGTTCATGTGATACAAAGATACCCTCCTCTGCTCATTAAGGTAGAAGGGGAAGGGCTTGTAGGATACGGGAATGCATTTCTTGGATCGCGATGCGACTGAAACGCATATAGGTATTCTTATATTCATTCGGCGTGCTAAACTCGATGGGGCATGCAACGCCAGGGGGGAAATGGATGGCAATCAGATTTCATATAAGGATACCTGAAGACTCAGTGGAGGCTCGTCCATAGTAGCTGCAGAGCTGCAGTCCCCCCAGATACTCACTGCCAGACGTATGACTTCAACCATACGCTAAAATAATTTGCAACTGACAAATGTATCACAGGAAAAATCTGTTGCATGTTGTTTTCAATTTATTTATAAGCGAACTATTTTTTTGTTTAAACGAGATAAAAAAATTATTAAAAATAGAAGTTTGATGCGGTACAACAGTATAGGTATTACTGGCGTCACGAGCCGCTACTGCGTGACTGAAGTATATCTGAGATGTACCTGAACGATGTTTACGAGGAGCAGTGCTCCCAAGGTCCTGGTTCCAGACCAGGCCTCCTAGTAACTCAAGGACTGATCGACGAGGCTGTTGCTGCTGGCCGCACACCGTCGAAACTACAGCTCGGTTAGTACGTTGGGAAACTAATCAAGTTCTGTCTTGAAGACAGCCAGGGGTCTGTTGGTAATCCCCCCCTTATGTATGATCAGGCTGTACAACAGCCTGATCACAGGTGTTTCATACAAGTGTCACAGGTGTGTTACACAATCGACGTCAACGGAGCTACTTAAACTTCAACATTTTTAAGCATTTTTTTTTCAGATATGTGGTGAACCACCAGTAAAAAATGCAGATTTTATGAGGATTATTCCAGAGGCTTAGTAAGGCAGGATATTCCAAGATATCCAGCTATTTGTTTTATTTCCCTTGTGATCCAGTAGTTTGTCTTCCCCAGGATGCGACTTACAACGGTCGCCCAACACCCAGGTACTTATATACTGCTAAGTAGGTGACATGTCCAGCAGGTGTAAGGAAACATGCCTAACACCTCCACCTGCTCCGGAATCGAGCCCGGGTTGCTCGGTTGTAGACATAAAGAAGAAAGAGGCATAGTGAGGAAAGGGCCATGAATGGAGAGAAAGAGAAAATTACATGTATTGGAGCGTCTCGCTTGGTGGGTGTCATTGGTGAGAGAGAAGGAGGGAGGGAGGGAGGGAGGGAGGGAGAGAGAGAGAGAGAGAGAGAGAGAGAGAGAGAGAGAGAGAGAGAGAGAGAGAGAGAGAGAGAGAGAGAGAGAGAGAGAGAGAGACAAACGGAAAGGAGGCAGGATGGTAGGGAAAGGGTGGAAGGAAGGGAAGGGTAGGGAAGGGGGTACAGGAAAGGTCTACCGGCCGTTCACAGAAATAATTATAAAACGGTAAGAATTGAGGTTGAATAACATGGAAACTGAGTCGACCTTACACACTGCCCTCACACACACTGCCCCTCACACACACTGCCCCTCACACACACTGCCCCTCACACACACTGCCCCTCACACACACTGCCCCTCACACACACTGCCCCTCACACACACTGCCCCTCACACACACACTGCCCCTCACACACACTGCCCCTCACACACACTGCCCCTCACACACACTGCCCCTCACACACACTGCCCCTCACACACACTGCCCCTCACACACACTGCCCCTCACACACACTGCCCCTCACACACACTGCCCCTCACACACACTGCCCCTCACACACACTGCCCCTCACACACACTGCCCCTCACACACACTGCCCCTCACACACACTGCCCCTCACACACACTGCCCCTCACACACACTGCCCCTCACACACACACTGCCCCTCACACACACTGCCCCTCACACACACACTGCCCCTCACACACACTGCCCCTCACACACACTGCCCCTCACACACTGCCCCTCACACACACACACTGCCCCTCACACACACTGCCCCTCACACACACTGCCCCTCACACACACTGCCCCTCACACACACTGCCCCTCACACACACTGCCCCTCACACACACACACTGCCCCTCACACACACACACTGCCCCTCACACACTCAGGTAACATTACATCTGTTCATAAGTGCAACTTACTGGGTACCAGATTCTGGATTGTCCTGGCAACAGCAGCAGCAACAACACGATTAGCGTCTGCAGAAGAAGCAGCAACAACAATAAGAACAGCAACAATAATAACAGCAACAACATTAACAGTAGCAACAACAATAATAGCAGTAATAATAGGTGCAACAACAGATGTAACACCTGGAGCAGCATCAGCAACAACATCACAAAGCGCAATAAAAGCATCACGAGCAACAGCACCAACAGCAGTAGCAATAACAACAGCAGGAATGGCATCATCAGCAACAGCAGCAACAGCAACAACATCCTTAAACGGCTTAAGATCCTCAGAATGACAATTTCACCGGTGATTTTCACTGTCAATATCATTAAATGTTTAGAAGTGATAAGAAATCCATTCACTGTACGGGATACTGCATAGTGCACTGTAGCTGCCACCATCAATGTTTCCAGTGTCACTATAATACAAATTATGATTCATTAAATCTCTCTCTCACTTTCTCATATATATGCAATAATCTCAAACAAGCGATTACATATGCAAAACAACCACAAGAGAAAGGTGAGTGATTATTTATATATATATATATATATATATATATATATATATATATATATATATATATATATATATATATATATATATATATATATATATATATATATATATATATGTGTGTGTGTGTGTGTGTGTCGTGCCGAATAGGCAGAATTTGCGATTTTGGCTTAAATAGCAACGCTCATCTTGCCATATAGGACAAGTGAAAATTTGTGTATGCAATAATTTCGCCAAAATCATTCCGAACCTAACGAAAAAAATATATTTCACTGTGTTTGTTTAGTATTAAATTATTGTAAACAAATCTAAAATATATTTAGTTGGGTTAGTCTAAAATAAATTGCGCTTATTATAATAAGGTTAGGTAAGTTTTCTAAGATTCTTTTGATGCAAATTAAAAATTTTTACATTAACATTTATGAAAAAAATATATATCTTTAAACGTATAAGAGAAAATTTTAGAAAGGATATAATTTTAAATGAGTTCTTGCTAACTGACCAGTTTTACATATTCGGCACTTAGCGCACACTTACCTGGTTACTCACTCAAGAGTAACTTCACAACACTCACTCAGAGTAGCTTCACAATACTCACTCAGAGTAGCTTCACAACACTCACTCAGCGTAGCTTCACAACACTCACTCAGCGTAGCTTCACAACACTCACTCAGCGTAGCTTCACAACACTCATTCAGCGTAGCTTCACAACACTCAGCGTAGCTTCACAACACTCACTCTAGGTAGCACTCTCACACCTAGTCTGATCTGTGATTTCTATGAGTTCTCAGTTCATATACACATCCCTTGCACGGGATTCTCGTTAAATATTCCTGTCTGGATAATTTAAATTTAATGTCTCTTTGAAGACATTGGTAAGGATTATGTTAGCAAGTCAGTTACTCCATGTCACTTATTGATTTCCTAACTCTACTACTGGGAATTATGTCTTCCCAGTAAACTCTTGTGTCGTAACAATAGCTGTGTATATATAATTGTATCCTATATGTGTAAAGGAAAAAGAAAAGTAATTTTATTGCTCTATTTTAATTAGGATATAGTTCATAGAGATATGAAGCTCCTATCTAAGTTTTATTGTTATTAAGAACACGGATTTTACTTGAGTTTTGGTCATCCTACAGAAAGAAGGAAGGTTAACAAACAGTCTTTGGCCAAGATGGCTTTAATTGCAGCACTAAAGCCTTGTTGCTATGGAGTTCTCTCCTAGACAATAGCCAACATAGCAACTGACACCCTATCAAAGATCAGTGGCCTAATGTTAAATACTCCATAATGCGACAAATGGGGGCCTGTCCGGGATTTTAATCTACACTATACCCAATAAATGGGCGCCCTGCGTCCGGGAATTGATCCAAGGAAAATGATCAGTGCAGTATATTACCACAACAAATGGAAGTTCCTTCTTTCTGGTTAAGTATAACAGTCTTTAAAGAGATCTCTCTAAAATGGGAAGTTGGTGACTTGAGTGTTTGACTCACAGCAATGATGGCTACTGATATTTGGCTCTCACTTACCACTCACCCAGAAGACAAGCAGCCATGAGGTATAAGGAACTGTCTCTTCCCCTTTACTATTGCACTGGCAACACCATTACTGGGCAGAGTGAAAAGACTGATTTTGGCAGGTTTTTGGTTGGTACATTCCTAAAAATCTGGAGCTATGAAGATTGGCTTGTCTTCTCCTTGGATGATGGAGCTGCCAAGAGCATCCACATGACTGGAGCTAGCATTGTTGGTGCTGCTGTTCGTGCCCCTCATAAAAACCAAGACCCTGTATTTACAGTCATTTTCTGTGAGTCACTGCTGTCCTGGGATGAAGCATATTATTCTAGTTGGTATATTGAAAGGTAACAAGTGATGACATTTTGGAACAGAACCTACTCTGGTTGCTTGATGTTAGCTGCAGGTTGATGTGGGCTTTAACAATCTGGTCTGCAGCCTTGTTGGCAATGTTGGTTCAGCTTCTGTTCTAGCTGATGCTGCTGGTGCCTTTGTTCGATTTCTGTACACAGAAATCTTTGTAGTGCTAATGGTCTCATTGGTCTTATTGTCGACATTTTGAAGACACTGAAGACTAAGATGAGAAACAAGACCTGTATTTGTTGAAGCTTTTATGTAAACAAAGTATGTGGTGTGAGATTATCACCTCTGGTCCTCGGGAACGAGTGCTGAGCAGAGATGAGGCAAAACTGTAAGGGCTACTCTTGGAGAAAGAGCAGTCACAGGTGACACGCTACAGTCACGGGTGACACCATTGAGTATTCTTCAAAGGAATTTACCCATGGGAGTAGTAAAGGAATGGTCAAACTATCACTTGAAGAGACATTACCAGTGCTCTTGACAGGATGTCTATGCTGAGGAGTCACTGAGTCGGACTTGTCAGAGGTACTCATGGCAAGCGACATTTTTCTCATACTGTTTTCCTCATGGAGCAATGACTCAGTAACAGACATGAAGACATATCTGTTACTGAGTCGTTGCTCCAGCAACTTGTGATGTGGCACAGCTGTGAGAGGTCCCGGGTTCAACTCCCGGACAGGCCCCCATTTGTTGCGGTATGGAGTATTTAACATTAGGCCACTGATCCTTGATGGGGTATCAGTTGCTGTTAGATATTGTCTGGGGTAGAACTCCGATAGCAACAAGGTCTTAGTGCTACAAATATAACCTTCTTAACCCATCAAGAATCAGTGGCCTAATGTTAAATACTCCATACTGCAACAACCACCACTACTACTACCACCACCACTACCACCAAACCACCAACATCACCAACAGCACCACACCACCACCACTAGCACCACACCACCACTAGAACCACCACTACCACTAGCACCACCACCACACCACTACCAGCAACACACCACCACCACCACCACCATTAGCACCACTTGCACCACTACCATCAACACCACCATCACCACCACTATTAGCACCACCACCACCAACACTGTTACCCATAATTTCAGTTATATAAAAACTGTTCAATTCTGTGATGAAGAGGCACAATTGGATACCACACGACCCAGCAATTAGGGATATCACGTGGCCCGAGAGTCAGGGATACCACGGGACCCGACAGTCAGGGATACCACGGAACCCGACAGTCAGGGATACCACGGAACCCGACAGTCAGGGATACCACGGAACCCGACAGTCAGGGATACCACGGGACCCGACAGTCAGGGATACCACGGAACCCGACAGTCAGGGATACCACGAAACCCGACAGTCAGGGATACCACGGAACCCGACAGTCAGGGATACCATGGGACCCGACAGTCAGGGATACCACGGGACCCGACAGTCAGGGATACCACGGGACCCGACAGTCAGGGATACCACGGGACCCGACAGTCAGGGATACCACGGGACCCGACAGTCAGGGATACCACGGGACCCGACAGTCAGGGATACCACGGGACCCGACAGTCAGGGATACCACGGAACCCGACAGTCAGGGATACCACGGAACCCGACAGTCAGGGATACCACGGAACCCGACAGTCAGGGATACCATGGGACCCGACAGTCAGGGATACCACGGGACCCGACAGTCAGGGATACCACGGGACCCGACAGTCAGGGATACCACGGAACCCGACAGTCAGGGATACCACGGAACCCGACAGTCAGGGATACCACGGAACCCGACAGTCAGGGATACCACGGAACCCGACAGTCAGGGATACCACGGGACTCGACAGTCAGGGATACCACGGGACCCGACAGTCAGGGATACCACTGGACCCGACAGTCAGGGATACCACGGGACCCGACAGTCAGGGATACCACGGGACCCGACAGTCAGGGATACCACGGGACCCGACAGTCAGGGATACCACGGGACCCGACAGTCAGGGATACCACGGGACCCGACAGTCAGGGATACCACGGGACCCGACAGTCAGGGATACCACGGGACCCGACAGTCAGGGATACCACGGGACCCGACAGTCAGGGATACCACGGGACCCGACAGTCAGGGATACCATGGGACCCGACAGTCAGGGATACCACGGGACCCGACAGTCAGGGATACCACGGGACCCGACAGTCAGGGATACCACGGGATCCGACAGTCAGGGATACCACGGGACCCGACAGTCAGGGATACCACGGGACCCGACAGTCAGGGATACCACGGGACCCGACAGTCAGGGATACCACGGGACCCGACAGTCAGGGATACCACGGGACCCGACAGTCAGGGATACCACTGGACCCGACAGTCAGGGATACCACGGGACCCGACAGTCAGGGATACCACGGGACCCGACAGTCAGGGATACCACGGGACCCGACAGTCAGGGATACCACGGGGCCCGGCCGTCAGTACCACGGGACCCGACAGTCAGGGATACCACGGGACCCGACAGTCAGGGATACCACGGGACCCGACAGTCAGGGATACCACGGGACCCGACAGTCAGGGATACCACGGGACCCGACAGTCAGGGATACCACGGGACCCGACAGTCAGGGATACCACGGGACCCGACAGTCAGGGATACCACGGGACCCGACAGTTGGACCCGACAGTCAGGGATACCACGGGACCCGACAGTCAGGGATACCACGGGACCCGACAGTCAGGGATACCACGGGACCCGACAGTCAGGGATACCACGGGACCCGACAGTCAGGGATACCACTGGACCCGACAGTCAGGGATACCACGGGACCCGACAGTCAGGGATACCACGCGACCCGACAGTCAGGGATACCACGGGACCCGACAGTCAGGGATACCACGGGACCCGACAGTCAGTTTTTATCATCAACAAGAATGTCCATCGCCAACAAACATGTTTATCTCCTAAAAGAAACTTTATCACCTACAAGAAGCTTTATTCACTACAAGAAACTTTATCACCTACAAGAAGCTTTATTCCCTACAAGAAGCTTTATTCCCTACAAGAAGCTTTATTCCCTACAAGAAGCTTTATTTCCTACTAGAAGCTTTATTCCCTACTAGAAGCTTTATCACCTACAAGAAGCTTTATCACCTACAAGAAGCTTTATCACCTACAAGAAGCTTTATCACCTACAAGAAGCTTTATCACCTACAAGAAGCTTTATCACCTACAAGAAGCTTTATTCACTACAAGAAGCTTTATCACCTACAAGAAGCTTTATCACCTACAAGATAAAGGTGATAAAGCCTCTTGTAGGTGAAACATAGCAATGAGAGCTCTCCTGATCTACGTGTTGTCTCCCACTTGGTTACTGTCTGCCAACCTTGGGTGAAAATAAGAGTAAAAAAAACAATTAAATTACAGAGTTGGGAAAGAGTTATATAAGAGAGCGTAACTCTTTCTCTGTGGTTCAAGAAAGTGAAGAGGAGGTAATGAAAGAAAAACACATAGACCGGTACTTGGACAATAACTGACATTTATCCTCAACAAATGTCCCAGTGGTCACATACGCATCTTTCTCACAGACCTTCAGTGTATAATCACGAGTATTGTCAAGGTAATGCAAAACCGATCATCCAGTTGATGAGTTAAAGCAGAGATTCTCAACTTTTCCTCCAATACTGTATTTACTTCCACAAAAAAAAAGTATCGCCATCATATAGGGACTGAAAAACAAGGTCAAAAAAAAAATAAATTATTCAGGTTTTGCACAAAAATAGCATCAAATATTTACTTCCTCCCATGTAATTTTTTACCCGCAAGGCGTAAATTTATCCCTGGTTGAGAAACACTGAGTTAAAAGTATGATATCCATGAGATTTAGACACTTTTGTTGTAAATTAACAACGCCTTTAAATTAAGGCATCATTTTTTTAATTATTTCACTAAAAGAAATGTTTTATAAAAAAAAAACTCCAGCAACCTGAAAATATTGCGAAATTAAGGTTTCTCTTGTTCAGCAAGCTTCTTCAGTCAACAGATGATACCCAAGTGTTACACAGGTGTCTTATTCAGCAGCTCGTCGGCATTGTTTACCTCTTGATATAATGTTTCAGTGGTGCGTGACTCTCGCACGAGCCACATGGTATGCTAATTTTGTGACAGGGGGAGAAAGAGGGAAAGTTTTCTTGACAGGGACCTTAGTCATGTGACGACCCACTCACTGGAGAGCTGATGGACATTCGGCATTTGATTGACCCATGGCAAGTGTGTCTTAAAACTCACAGACCCGTGAGTTTTATAACTCTCTTGCCATGGGTTAAGCCTCACCCGTTCCCTGATTTCCTATGAGCTACCAGAGGAGAGCTGAGAGGATGAAGGAAATTTTTTTGAAAAAACTGGCACCTACACACTCCCATGACAACCAAAATTTTCATGTAAGTCATACACATCATTGTTGAGTCTGTCAATATAGTCAGATGAAGTATGCACAAATTATCGTATGAAAACCATCATTTCAATTTTTTCCCCATTTTCAATTAAAATGGCATTTACAGAGCATAAAAATAAATCAAAATCTATCTTTAAGTGAGATACACCAGCGTTTAAGGTTTGAAGCCAGTTAGAAGAAGCATTCTCCAGTTTTTTCACAAAAATCTAATTTATTTAATAATACTGGAAAACTGGGACTTGTGCAGCTCACTGACAATAAAAACCCTCCTTTGAACAAAGCAGATTAGTGTTAAAAGTTTGAAGCCAACCAGAAGAGTCATTCTCTATTTAATATAATCCATTCTGCCTTTGATTTTTCAGTTTTCAGAACTAAATTTGTCAAGTTTGAACACCTCACTGTGAATTATCTATCGTATTTGCTGCCAGTAACATTATCTTAGAAAAAAAATTCTTATAATTCTCATCAGATTCTCAGAAAGTCATGTTTTCTTCATCTAGAATTCAGAATATATTCCATATCTTGTCACTTAAATTTAACATTAGCATGAACTAAAAATTTTGTTCGTTTTGCATTTGAATTAGTTCAACAACAGCAGTCTTGAATGCATTCAGTTAAGACGCCA
>NC_091298.1:27509462-27521962 GCF_038502225.1 Cherax quadricarinatus
CACACTACACCTAACATCCTTGTGGCCACACACTATGTCTAACTTCACTGTGGGGACACACTACACCTAACTTTACTGTGGCCAAGCACAGTGAAGTTAAGCGAATCGCTTAACTTCACTGTGGCCACAAATTACGCATAACTTCACTGTGGCCACACTACAACTAAATTCACTGTAGCCACACGCTACGTCTAACTTCATTGTGGCCACACTTTACAATTAAATTCACTGTGGCCACACTCTACTCCTAAATTCCCCGTGGCCACACATTACACCACATAGCATCATTGTCACACACTACACCTAGCGTCACTGTGGCCACACACTACACATAGCGTCACAGTGATCACACACACTACACCTAGAGTCACTGTGGCCACACACTACACCTAGCGTCACAGTGGTCACACACTACACCTAGCGCCACTATGGCCACACACTACACCTAGCATCACAGTGGTCACACACTACACCTAACATCACTGTGGCCACACACTACACCTAGCGTCACAGTGGTCACACACTACACCTAGCATCACTGTGGCCACACACTACACCTAGCGTCACTGTGGCCACACACTACACCTAGCATCACTGTGGCCACACACTACACCTAGCGTCACTGTGGCACACACTACACCTAGCGTCACAGTGGTCACACACTACACCTAGCATCACTGTGGCCACACTACACCTAGCGTCACAGTGGTCACGCACTACACCTAGCATCACTGTGGCCACACACTACACCTAGCGTCACTGTGGCCACACACTACACCTAGCATCACTGTGACCACACAGTACACCTAGCGTCACTGTGGCCACACACTACACCTAGCGTCACAGTGGTCACACACTACACCTAGCATCACTGTGGCCACACACTACACCTAGCGTCACAGTGGTCACACACTACACCTAGCATCACTGTGGCCACACACTACACCTAGCGTCACTGTGGCCACACACTACACCTAGCATCACTGTGGCCACACACTACACCTAGCGTCACTGTGGCCACACACTACACCTAGCGTCACAGTGGTCACACACTACACCTAGCATCACTGTGGCCACACACTACACCTAGCGTCACAGTGGTCACGCACTACACCTAGCATCACTGTGGCCACACACTACACCTAGCGTCACTGTGGCCACACACTACACCTAGCGTCACTGTGGCCACACACTACACCTAGCATCACTGTGGCCACACACTACACCTAGCGTCACTGTGGCCACACACTACACCTAGCGTCACAGTGGTCACACACTACACCTAGCATCACTGTGGCCACACACTACACCTAGCGTCACAGTGGTCACGCACTACACCTAGCATCACTGTGGCCACACACTACATCTAGCATCACTGTGACCACACACTACACCTAGCGTCACTGTGGCCTCACACTACACCTAGCGTCACAGTGGTCACACACTACACCTAGCATCACTGTGGCCACACACTACACCTAGCGTCACAGTGGTCACACACTACACCTAGCATCACTTTGGCCACACACTACACCTAGAGTCACTGTGGCCACACACTACACCTAGCATCACTCTGACCACACACTACACCTAGCGTCACTGTGGTCACACACTACACCTAGCGTCACAGTGGTCACACACTACACCTAGCATCACTGTGGCCACACACTACACCTAGCGTCACTGTGGCCACACACTACACCTAGTGTCCACCAACCAGTCAGTGGTGTGCAGCAGACAGGTAGTGGTGTGCAGCAGACAGGTAGTGGTGTGCAGCAGACAGGTAGTGGTGTGCAGCAGACAGGTAGTGGTGTGCAGCAGACAGTACACAACCTACCCTGGTGTGCTATGGTTCAGCAGGTCTGCTAGCTGCTACCTTCACCCTGACTCTCTGAGACCATCATACTGAAGGCAAGGTTACCCACCTACCACGTGTGTCCCTCACCCACCACGTGTCCCCCTCACCCACACAACACGTGTGTCCCTAACCCACCCACCACGTGTGTTCCTCACCTACCATGTGTGTCTCACCCACCTACCATGTGTGTGTCCATCACCCACCCACCACGTGTATCCCTTACCCACCAGGTGCGTTCCTTGCCCACCAAGTGTGCCCCTCACTCACCCACCACGTGTGTCTCACATATCACGTGTCCCTCACTCACCCGGTACGTGCCTCTCTCACCCACCCACCACGTGTATGTCTCACTCATCAGGTGTCTCTCATCCACCACGTGTGTCCCTCACCCACCACGTGTGTCCCTCACCCACCACGTGTGTCTTGCCCATAATATTTCTCTCATCCATACAGTACGTGTCGATCTCTCCCAGCATGTCTCTCTTACTCACCTAACACTTATCTCACTCACCCATCACGTATGTCCCTCACTCATCACGTGTGTCACTCACCAATCACGTGGGTCCTTCACACACACAACAAAACGAAAAACTATTTTGAAGGACCTGGTAGCAATAATGTTTGAGTATCTCACTTGCAAGGATCACAACTGTATCATTATCGCAACCGCGAGGGAAATGATAGGATGGATAATGAGAACCTTCAAATCAAGGGATGCCAGGCCATTGATGATCCTCTTTAAGTCACTTGTTCTATCTAGGCTGGAACTGGAATACTGCTGTACACTAACAGCCCTTTTATGGCAGGTGAAATTGCGGATCAAGAGATTGTACAGAGAACCTTCATTGCAGATATAAGTTCTGTCAAGTACCTTAGTTACTGGGAACGTTTGAAGTCCCTTGACCTGTACTCCTCGGAATGCAGGCGAGATACATGATAATTTACACCTGGAAAATCATAGATAAACTGGCTGAAAATCTGCACACAGAAATCACTCCCAACGACAGAAAATACTTGGGTATTCCTGGCTTACCAACTGCTAGCCTACTCATGCTGGGTATTACTGGTTTAACAGCTGCTGACCTACCCATGCTGGGTATCACTGGTTGACCAACTGCTAGCTTACCCATACTGAGAGTCGGTGTCTTTTAAACAATCAGAAGAACAAGCAAAGTTCTCCAGTGGATTATAGAGTACCTCAGTGACTGAAGTAAGTGAGTAATAACAAGGGATAAAACATCATAACGGGATAGAATAACTAGCAGGGTTCCACAAGTATCAGTGTTAGGGACACTGCAGTTTTCTCATATACGTGAATGACCTACCCGAGGGTTTGGTGATGATGTAAAACTAAGAGAAGAATGTGATATTGATTAACTCTAGAGAGACTTCAACAAACCGCAAAAGTGATCAAACAAGTGAATTCTTGAGTTTAATCCAAACAAATGCCAGATCATGCGTTTTATAGAGAGCAGACCAGGTACTGAGTACAGTATGGGCGGAGAGAAGCTGCATTAGGGACTGAAAATAAAAGACCTGTAGCTAAGTATAAAACCGATCATATCGCCAGAATTGCACATAAACCGTTCGACGGCAGCGGTAAATGCAAGATTAGTAAACCAAGGAACAACATTGAGGAACCTGACCATAGTATCCACCAGAACTCTTTTTTTTACGACGTGCTGTATGTTAGGCCAATCACTGAGTACCAGGTGCCAGCATGGAGCTCACACCTGTGCTTCACATGTGGTGAAGCACAAAAAGGTCCAAAGGTTTGCAACCAGACTATTACTGAACTGAGAGAAACGCTCTGTGAGGTGAAGCTGAAGGAACTATACCTGACAAGGCACATAGGGAGAGACTTTGAATGAAGAGGAGTTGGTCAAGGAACAACAGGTGGTAGCTGAAGACACGGATGAGTCACAGGGATGTAGGAAGTATTTCTTTAACCTCAGAGAGGTTAAAAGTGGAATGATTTGGATGTGGCAATGGTGGAGGCAAACTTAATACACAGGTTCAAGAGATATGATAATGCCCAAGATGCCGGCAATCAGTGGAAAAGAAGCCCATCATACAACTCTGATTACTTGTTATCAAGAATACCACGATAAAGATGAACTAGTGCATATCATTGTAGGATGGAAGCTTGCTGAGTCATGCACTACACAGACTTCGATTCCGACAATGAACCAAAGAAATTAAAAATTAATGAACAGACAGATAACTATTTGCCCCACTACTTTTAATAAGCAAATCACAGCGTCAAGAATATTTACGTGAGACAGTGAGTTCTCTGCTCCACCGCCGCCACTACCACCGCCGCCACTACCACCGCCGCCACTACCACCGCCGCCACTACCACCGCCGCCACTACCACCGCCGCCACTACCACCGCCGCCACTACCACCGCCGCCACTAACACCGCCGCATTCACCACCACCACTTTCGCCATTGGTGGTCTTTATTAAAACAGTTTTTCACTCACTTTGAGCTGTGTATATTTTAATTTCCCAGTTTTATTAGGCAAAATGTTTTCCATGTAATACCTAGTGAATGACTCTTCAGATCAGCTACAAACCTAAATAGTGGTATTTTTTTGATAAAAGTATTTTTGTATTAATTTTGAGCTGTATTTGTGTCAATACTGGTATATGTAAAAATCAAAACAATTTTTTTTCTTACATGATTGTAGAGAATTTTAAATATAATGTGAATGTTAAAAATAAAATGACAAAATACAAATACAAGGATTTATGGCAATGTTAAGTTTAACGAAGTCAGACTTTCATTTTTCGTCAGATTTTCAGCAAAATTTTCGTTTATCACAAATTTTCCTTTATTACTCAAGGATGCTTTATTCCATCGGCTTCAGAATTTCATCGCTTGTGTAATGTATATTGGGCAAGATTCACGAGACTTTCTGCATATCTGGGTTCCTAGTACAGTGTTACACAGGTCATTCCTAGATTCTTGTTTCCATGTGACTACTGGAGAAAAGTTCCTCTGATCCGCCATTCTGCCACTTTTAAGATTGAAACTGAATGGAACCTTCTTATTTCATTATTTTCCCCTTGACACTGGTGAGGAGCTCTTGATCCAAGGAAGTGAACATATCCTCCCCTTGCTTGAATGAAATCTGAAATGCCTCCCATTCCACAGACGATATGAGCCCTACGGGTTTAACCCTTCTCTCTGATTAAAATATAACAATTGTGAACGGCATCAGTCTTCAATGTCTGATGTATCGTATGAAATGGATGGAACGTTTCGTGGAATCAGGCTGTGTAGGCACAAATTTTGTTGATTCTGTGGAATAACTGGAAAAAGTATCTTCTTGTCGGCTTTAAACTTCGTGTTGTGTTTTCCTCAAGGGAAACAACCTCTTGATGTTAGGTTGTACCAGTCTTATTAATTAAATTGGTTTCTATGAAATAAGTGAAATATTTGTCCTCTGATCAAAAGTATGTTACAGCGTTTGACGTTATATAATTATCCTATGTTAAACTAACTATAACATCAAGACCAATGTTAAACGTTTGTATGCTATAAACACTACGCTTACACAGAACTTTATTGCTTTTGTTCTTAAAGCTGGTCAATCTTAGAGAAAAGTTTGAATTGATTATAGTCTGTGGATGCCCCACTTCGCATTTTATAATTTAGAAAAAAAAAATGAAATACTGCTTTCCATGTAATAATTTCTGAGTGCCGCATCTGATTGACTTAATTTAGCCTTCCATGATCATAAGGTGGCAATGCAACTTCTGAGCGGCTTCATGGAGTGACACAATGGAAATCATTCATCCGTAGGCAGTTTCTGATGAAATAAAACCAGTTACGCAAAATCATCACAAAACCTACCACGAAATTACATAAGCTCCCCTACTAGTATTGATGAAGCCATGCAAATAACAGATACAGCCATACACGTGGCTCAGGACAGATGTTAAACTCCCGTCGATGACTAACCAACATGCTGATCCACCTCGTTGCTAAATTATCAAAACCGAGATTAATTACTTAAAAGGTAGTCAAGAGGTAAACACAAAATCAATAATTGTCACGGTACATCCGTCAAGCAGCATTACTGTGTGATTCTTACCCAGCTAAATGGGAATGCTTGTCAGAGAGATGATGAGATCCTTGACTGATCCTTTTTCCGTGGCTCAGACTCTAACTCAAAACAAGAACATCTTGAACCATCAAAGGTGAAAATCCGTAAAATGGACAACCGAATTAAAAAAAAAAAAAAGGACAGATACCCCTCTAACGCCAGGTGAGATTTCCCGTGAGTTAATGGAAAAAATGCAAATTTGAGACCTGTCTGGGCTGACACCAGAATGAAGACAATCTACTTGAAAGCCGCAAGTTATCACTAAAGGAGGATTGAAAACGACTCAGAAGACAGTTATGGCGCTCACACGCTGTGGTGAAGACCAGGATGATCTCAGTATAGCACAAAACACCGATAAATCTAGAATAGAAAAAGAATATGAACTACGAAGAACGACTGACAGTAATATTATTATTACCATTATTATTTATTATTATTATTATTATTATTATTATTATTATTATTATTATTATTATTATTATTATTATAGGGATCATAAGGAAACTGACACTCGGCTCTGTTTCCCATGCACACCTGCGCACCTCGACTCCATAAAAATTCAACATCTCGCGAGTCCCCTCAAGGGAGGTTCCTTGACGCTGGTGAGGGACTCTTGATCTAGGAAACTGAATCTGTGCTCCAGTGCCCTGAATTAAGCCTGAATACCTTCAATTACCCCCCAGGCCCTGTATAATCCTACGGGTTTAGCTCTTCCCCATGATTTTAATAATTCTGGCGAGTCGGGTGCAGAAGCAGACCAAGACTGCTTCAGTGTTTGGCTCAGGACTGAGAGCAATCAGGTCAGTGTGTAGCTTACCCGGCCATCACAGTTTGGGTTATCTGACACTTTTTTTTTTTGTGCTGTAACGCCAATACAAAAGATCCATTGTTTACACAGTCTCGTTACCATCACCGACATCTTGTCTGAAAAACAGATTAATTTACTCATTTTTGTATGGAAAAAAACAGAATTATTCGTCCATATTTAATGTAAAAACAATGATTTGATATTCTTTATATACCTAGAGAGAGTTTCGGGGGTCAACGCCCCCGCGGCTCGGTCTGAGACCAGGCCTCGTGGTGGGAAACATCTTTATTTGGAGAAAGAATCCTTTATTCATCTTCATTTTTTCTGAAGATGAATGAAGTATTCTGGTTCATAAATAAAGGTGAATAAAGTATTCCCTCTCATAAATAAAAATGAATAAAAAATTCTCTTTCATAAAGATAATTAAAGTATTTTCTAGGAAAGATTTTTTTATTCATCTTCATTTAAGAAATGAAATGCTTTATTCACCATTAAAGAAATAAAATACTTTATTCATTATTATTTAGGAAAGATAATGTTTTATTCATCACGGTGAATATCCTAATAAAGTATACTAATTTCATATTAATATTCATAGGAAGCACTAAACCCCTAAGGGTCATACAGTGCTTGGGAGAGTAGAAGTACACAGGCTTAGTGTGGGAGAAGGCAGAGTAGCTCCAGTTCCTTGAATGAAGAGCCCTTCAGTAACATCCTTAGCGAAGACATAAGTTGAGGGAAATTTTTAAATGCGCACATTACCGTAGACCGACCCCGCTTTACGGCGCTTCACTTTACCCATTCTTCATTCATTCAGACTTTCTACAATAATATATTCATCACTCACTATAAGCTAAGGACGAAAATATTTTAGATAAGTAATGTGTGAACTATATATGCATTTTTTTTAGGTCTAGTTCTATTGCTCACTTAATATATGATAATGTGAACATGCTATCAGGCTTTTATATGCATTTGAAAGTAAAAAGAAAAGGTTATGATTCACTTTACAGCGTCTTCGCTTTACAGCTGTAGGTCGGAACTTAACCTGCTGTATAAGTGGGGCCCTACTGCATGTCTTGTGAAAATTGTTTGATTTTTAAACAGTTATATTCCAGAGTTAAGTTGACCAGTGTGTGGTGGTCTGTGGGCCGCTGGCAGCAACAATCTGGTTGATACATCCCTTCCCCTTTATCACAGGCATCATTTCACTGTTGCAAAGACAGTCAAATAGGGGAGACTGATGAAGGAACTGTAAACAGTGAAAATCTGCCATAGTAACGTCTACCACGCTCAATGGCTGTTTTCTGTTCGCTTTTATTTTATATTTCATATTTTTTTCTGTTGTAGTATGTTATAACTGGTTATTTTTTTATGAATTGAGGACAACCGAACCCAACGTAGCAGTATACGAGAAAAGGCAAATAGAGGCTTATGGAAGAGTTAAGAGGCTGTGTTGGTTGAAGAGGAGGCAGTGCTGCAGGAGGTGCGACCTCAGGCTGGTGCGACCTCAAGCCTGTAATAGAGTTGGTAGAATAACCGACAATATGTAAAGTAAAAGGACACAAATGCAACTAATGTGACTTTTTATTGTGGCAACGTATCGCTCTCCAGGAGCTTTATCAAGCCATTACTTGATAAAGCTCCTGGAGAGCGAAACGTTGCCACAATAAAAAGTCACATTAGTTGCATTTGTGTCCTTTTACTTGACCTCAAGCCTGTGCGACCTCAGGACAGTGCGACCTCAGGCCGGTGCGACCTCAGGCCGGTGCGACCTCAGGCCGGTGTGACCTCAGGCCGGTGCGACCTCAGGCCGGTGCGACCTCAGGCCGGTGCGACCTCAGGCCGGTGCGATCTCAGGCCGGTGCGACCTCAGGCCGGTGCGACCTCAGGCCGGTGCGACCTCAGGCCGGTGCGACCTCAGGCCGGTGCGACCTCACAAGCAACAGTCGTGATAGACTGGCCTACCCGAATAACATCAAAGTTAACAAAACCTATATATATGTTGAGCTATTTCTTTATGTTAGCTCTTGTTATTATTATTATTATTATTATTATTATTATTATTATTATTATTATTATTATTATTATTATTAGTTTTGGTCTCCTTACTACAAGATGGATATAGATTCATTGGAGAACATACGGAGAAGAATGACTAAAATGATTTACTGTATAAGAAATCTCCCGTATGAAGACAGACTTAGAGCCTTGAATCTTCACTCTCTGGAGAGACGTAGAATGAGGGGAGATATCACCGAAGTGTTTAAGTGGATGACGGGCATAAACAAAGGTGATACTAATAAAGCACTGAGGACGTCTAACCAGGTAAGAACTAGAAATAACGGATTTAATTTGGATAAATTTAGATTTAGAAAGGACATAGGTATGTATTGGTTTTCGAACAGAGTTGTGGATGCGTGGAACAATCTTCCGAGTAGGGTGATAGAGGCTAGGACCTTGGTTAGCTTTAAAAAGAGATTGGACAAATATATGAGCGGGAGGGGCCGGGTTTGATTGGCATCGTAGGTACGGGAGTAAATTCTTGGGTAGCTTTGGATTGTGGTGGTCTTGATAAGGACCTGCCTTGTATGGACCAGTAAGACTCCTGCAGTGTTCCTCCATTCTTAAGTTCTTATGTTCTTATGTGTCCTTTTACCAAACATATTGTCGGTAATTCTACCAACTTTAATATATTATTATTATTATGAGTATTATTATAAATTCTTAGGAAACAAAGTGGAACAAAAGAGAAATTCATAAAAAAGGGGTTATACCTTCTGGGTTTAGACAGTTTAAGTGAAAATTCACTAGTTCACTACCATAGTTAATAAACTTTAAAATTTATGCGTTCTGGTAATAACTGGAGAATGCATCTTCAAGTAGGTTTCAAGCTTTGACCACAGGTGTGTTTGCCTCAAAGGAAGTTTCGCAACGATTTTGGGTTACGAATGTTTTAATTTGCCAATATTTTGTAAAGCAATGGCTGGGAAATATTTTAATATGCAACAGCTGAGAAATGCCTCTTCTGTTAAACATCAAACCTTAAATGCAGGTACCACTTTGTCATTGCTTTGGAAGAAAATGCGAAAATTTGAAGACTGGTTTTCATGCAATAATTTGTGAAATCTTCATTCAATCGGTTTAAAAATTTCAAAGTCGATAACTTGATAATGCAGCCTCCGAGCAGCTTAAAACTTTGAGTGATAGTTGATTCTGAGATGTTGATTCTTCTGGCAAATTCTAAATTTTCAAAGCTAGTGCTTCCTAGTAGAAGGGTCAAATTGGTTTTGTGCTGAGTAGCTGCTAAGTTCCTAATTTTAAGGAAACTGGGATAATAGTTTTCTTGCGATAATATGTGAATGCCTCTTCTGACTGGCTTCAAACCTTCACACCGAATTAGATATTTATACTGCACTCTTTGCTGCTCCTTTTACTACGTGCATTGAGGTAGAGGAGGCTGAGCTTGTGGAATATGGGGATACCTTTCTCGGGTCAATTTAAGTCAACGTTGCTTGATATTTCACATGTGATATCTATTTTTCAAGTTGCAATAGTAACTGTACTGAAAGATCAGGTTTTGCAATCATCAGAGAGAACATTAACAGAGCAAACATCAATGCCTAATCAAACGTCAGTGCTTAGTCAGACATTAATAGCTAGTCAGACATCAGTGCCTAGTCACTCTTCAATGTCTAGTCAGATATCAGTGCCTACTTAGAGACTAATGCCTAGTCAGACACCAGTGCCTAGTCAAACTTCAATATCTAATCAGATTTCAGTACCAAGTTAGACTTCAATGCCTGGTCAGACATTAGTGCCTAGTTAGACTTCAATGCCTAGGCAAACGTCTATGCATTGAGAGACTTCTATGCTTTGTGAGACTTCTATGCCTTGTCAGACTTCTATACCTTGTCAGATATCAGTGCCTAGACATTAATGCCTAGTCAGACATCAGCGCCTAGTCAATCTTCACTATCAGTGCCTAGTTCGACTTCAATGCCTAGTCAAACATCAGTCTGACACCATTGTTTTAGAGACTAAAGCTCATCTGAAGCTCTCAGAACGGACATGGGTACTCATGTACTCTTAATGATAAATAATGATGTGAAATTTAGTTCCTCGCTTAAGTCACACTATACTTACATCATGTATGTTGTATAATGAATAATGAAGTAATTAAGTAAACACACACACACACACACACAATATATATATATATATATATATATATATATATATATATATATATATATATATATATATATATATATATATATATATATATATATATATATATATATATAGTGTGTGTGTGTGTGTACTCACCTAATTCACCTAACTGTGGTTGCAGGGGTCGAGACTCAGCTCCTGGCCCCGCCTCGTGTGTGTGTGTGTGTGTGTGTGTGTGTACTCACCTAGTTGTACTCACCTAGTTGAGGTTGCGGGGGTCGAGTCCGAGCTCCTGGCCCCGCCTCTTCACTGATCACTACTAGGTCACTCTCCCTGAGCCGTGAGCTTTATCATACCTCTGCTTAAAGCTATGTATGGATCCTGCCTCCACTACATCGCTTCCCAAACTATTCCACTTACTGACTACTCTGTGGCTGAAGAAATACTTCCTAACATCCCTGTGATTCATCTGTGTCTTCAACTTCCAACTGTGTCCCCTTGTTACTGTGTCCCATCTCTGGAACATCCTGTCTTTGTCCACCTTGTCAATTCCTCTCAGTATTTCGTATGTCGTTATCATGTCCCCCCTATCTCTCCTGTCCTCCAGTGTCGTCAGGTTGATTTCCCTTAACCTCTCCTCGTAGGACATACCTCTTAGCTCTGGGACTAGTCTTGTTGCAAACCTTTGCACTTTCTCTAGTTTCTTTACGTGCTTGGCTAGGTGTGGGTTCCAAACTGGTGCCGCATACTCCAATATGGGCCTAACGTACACGGTGTACAGGGTCCTGAACGATTCCTTATTAAGATGTCGGAATGCTGTTCTGAGGTTTGCTAGGCGCCCATATGCTGCAGCAGTTATTTGGTTGATGTGCGCTTCAGGAGATGTGCCTGGTGTTATACTCACCCCAAGATCTTTTTCCTTGAGTGAGGTTTGTAGTCTCTGGCCCCCTTGACTGTACTCCGTCTGCGGTCTTCTTTGCCCTTCCCCAATCTTCATGACTTTGCACTTGGTGGGATTGAACTCCAGGAGCCAATTGCTGGACCAGGTCTGCAGCCTGTCCAGATCCCTTTGTAGTTCTGCCTGGTCTTCGATCGAGTGTGTGTGTGTGTGTGTGTGTGTGTGTGTGTGTGTGTGTGTGTGTGTGTGTGTGTGTGTGTGTGTGTGTGTGTGTGTGTGTGTGTGTATGCGTGTGTGTATGTGTGTGAGTGTATGTGTGTATGTATGTGTGTGTGTGTGTGTGTGTGTGTGTGTGTGTGTGTGTGTGTGTGTGTGTGTGTGTGTGTGTGTGTGTGTGTGTGTGTGTGTGTGTGTCACTATGTGTGTGTGTGTGTACTCACCTAGTTGAGGTTGCAGGGGTCGAGTCCTAGCTCCTGGCCCCGCCTTTTCACTGGTTGCTACTAGGTCACTCTCCCTGAACCGTGAGCTTTATCATACCTCTGCTTAAAGCTATATATGGATCCTGCCTCCACTACATCGCTTCCCAAACTATTCCACTTCCTGACTGCTCTGTGGCCGAAGAAATACTTCCTAATAGGGGTCGAGACTC
>NC_091298.1:27526962-27579462 GCF_038502225.1 Cherax quadricarinatus
CGTGCAGCCAGCAGCAACAGCCTGGTTGATCAGGCGCTGATCCACCAGGAGGCCTGGTCACAGACCGGGCCGCGGGGGCGTTGACCCCCGAAACTCTCTCCAGGTATACTCCAGGTAAACACTGTCTTGTGCCAAGAATGCGCGCACACTGTCTTGTGCCAAGAATGCGTGCACACTGTCTTGTGCCAAGAATGCGTGCACACTGTCTTGTGCCAAGAATGCGCGCACACTGTCTTGTGCCAAGAATACGTGCACACTGTCTTGTGCCAAGAATGCGTGCACACTGTCTTGTGCCAAGAATGCGCGCACACTGTCTTGTGCCAAGAATGCGCGCACACTGTCTTGTGCCAAGAATGCGTGCACACTGTCTTGTGCCAAGAATACGCGCACACTGTCTTGTGCCAAGAATGCGCGCACACTGTCTTGTGCCAAGAATGCGCGCACACTGTCTTGTGCCAAGAATGCGTGCACACTGTCTTGTGCCAAGAATGCGCGCACACTGTCTTGTGCCAAGAATACGTGCACACTGTCTTGTGCCAAGAATGCGTGCACACTGTCTTGTGCCAAGAATGCGCGCACACTGTCTTGTGCCAAGAATGCGCGCACACTGTCTTGTGCCAAGAATGCGTGCACACTGTCTTGTGCCAAGAATACGCGCACACTGTCTTGTGCCAAGAATGCGCGCACACTGTCTTGTGCCAAGAATGCGCGCACACTGTCTTGTGCCAAGAATACGCGCTCTGGTGGCCTGGTGGTTAACGCTCTCGCTTCACACGGTGAGGGCCTGGGTTCGATTCCCAGCCAGAGTAGAAACATTGGACGTGTTTCTTTCCACCTGTTGTCTATGTTCCCCATCAGTAAAATGGGTACCTGGGTGTTAGTCGACTGGTGTGGGTCGCATCCTGGGACACTGACCTAAGGAGGCCTGGTCACAGACCGGGCCGCGGGGGCGTTGACCCCCGGAACTCTCTCCAGATAAACTCCAGATAAACACTGTCTTGTGCCAAGAATGCGCGCACACTGTCTTGTGCCAAGAATGCGCGCACACTATCTAGTCACTTCTGAGTTTCCCGGGAAAAAAGACTAAATTCCTGAACATTCGTTCTCTTTACTCATTGAAAACAATAAAATATGATGAAATGTTTTTATATGTGAATATTTTACTTTGGACCAAAATAAACAAAGGAACGTAGTCTTGATCTGCTAAAAATTCACGTTAAATTTAGTAGCTTAATAGGCTTAATTTATTTAATAATTTGCTTAAGTATATTTCACTGTTTTCCTCAGAAGACATTAAAACAAACCTTAAGTGATCCTCTTTATTATCTCCTAAAAGGAGATATCTATTGTTAATCAGTATTTTCTTCCTCTAAGACAGGGGTGCCTAACCTTTTTACGATTTCAGATCCTCAGTGGATTGCCCAATATGTCCCTATATACCACCTTCACCAAACTGTCGAATTTATTATCACCATCAGTCCTATTAGGTACCAGTATGGCTAAAAAAAGATGTCAATAGCTTGGATTTGCTATATGTATTGGTAGAAAGGAACAGAACAACTGAAAGAAAATCATATGAATTTTATCAAATTCATTTATAGAAAAACGGCAAACTGTTCAGATATCGAGTCCCATACCCCACATTATTTGGTTCATATACCCCACAAGGTGCATGGATACTACCAGTTTAAAAACTCTGTAGTCTATGGTTTTCGTATAATTTAAAACGATCCTTCTGATCGACTTCACACTTTAAACGCTGCAATATATTGTTCAGAGAAAGCTCAGATTAATATTAGTCTATGATGCTGAGTTACTAATTTTAATTAACAAATTAATATATTTGTTTCTGAGTAAACACCAGAAAAAGGCTTTTCTGGTCGGCTTAAAACTTTCAACCTGGGCTCACTTGACTTAGGAAAAGGTTAGGTTAAGTCTTGGGCTGTGTAGGACTAATCTGCCAATGTCAGCAAAAAAGACGGTATGGCGCAGTGGCCGACATACACCTAGCATTACTAACATTGGCAGAGACAGGGCAACAAATGAATCTCTCCTAACACTGACAAATATAGCTGTACCGCAAAACCTTTAAGATACAAAGAAACCGCGAGTCAAGAACCGTAGCTTAACCCTCCCAAGAGGTCCAGAAGCTTTAACCCTACACATTAATGAAGCCTAACAAAAGCAACTTAACACTCTCAAAAGGCCCATTGATACTCAACAAACTATAGACACACAAGACCTGCATATCACCAACTCAAACTGAGTTAACAGCTAGAACACTCAGAACTGCGACCAATCAAGCAAAAAATTGGCTTGTCAATAGTTTCATCTATTTCTTAGCGTGGAGATCAACAGACAAAAACAGTGTTCAGGGGTAGTTAGCCATATCACTAACTTCAACAGACTGATCTTCATGAAACTTACACCAGTTACTCTCCTTTAGCAAGTAAAATAGGTAGAGGAAAGCATTGCTACACATTATAATTAAATGTCTGAATGAACTTTAATTTTCTACGCTTGTTCCAGGTTGAAAATAAAAATAATTATCTGTTAAACCGCTGAAGGGAACTGCCTGTAAAATAACAAGCTGAAGACTTAATGTGATAACAACGTGCTGGTGAGATTTTCAGCTTAATATCACACTTCATTTTTTCTACTATCATACGAAAAGAAATAATATAATCCTCACAGTTTCTTTTATTAAAAAAATAGCAAGTATGCACCTACACAGCCTAAGATTGTATAGAAACTTTCATTGTGTAAGATGTATCAGTGGACATCAAAATGGTATACAATACCGACAGGTTGGTAGGTAAGACACATAGGCAACAGTTAGGCAACTTTATTCCGAAACGTTTCGCCTACACAGTAGGCTTCTTCAGTCGAATACAGAAAGTAGGCAGGAACAGTAGAGATGTGAAGACGATGTAATCAGTCCATCACCCTTGAAGTCGTAGAATTTGAGGTTGTCAGTCCCTCGGCCTGGAGAAGTTCAGTTCCATAGTCAGGAACTATCAAGATGTGTCAGTATTGTAGTTACGAAGCCCTTCAGGAAAGGCTTTCTCAGATTAATTCACAGAAAACAATAGCATCTTACTTTTACTTAAAATTGGCAAAGTGGCTGCCAAAGAGTTTAATAACAATCTCAACTTTCCTTTAATGACGAAATACCGGCATTAAAAGTTTGAACCCAAGTACAAGAGGTATTCTGAAGGTTAAAGTAGGAAAACAGCTTCGTTATTTTCATATATAAAACTGGCAACTTGGATGGAGTGACCCTCGGCAGCATCAAGTAAATAAATTCAAGGAAATAAAAGAGTGAGGTAAAGCATCGCCTCCGGGAAAGTACTGCAGTGTTATGAGTTATCACTGATGAGCTCACGACCACCTCGGTAATCACTCATCCTGCGTGGGCTGCTAGAGTCGTTACTCACACGACCCTTTCCCCAGCACACGACCCATCACATGACCACCTCAGTAATCACTCATCCTCCGTGGGTTGCAGGAGTCGTTACTCAAAAGGCAGCCTCCTGCTGCCTTATTACACTTGTAGCTACCTCCATCACACGACTCTCTCTTACACGACCCCCTCTTACACGACCCCCTCTTACACGACCCCCTCTTACACGACCCCCTCTTACACGACCCCTCTTACACAACCCCCACTTACACGACCCCCTCTTACACGACCCCCTCTTACACGACCCCCTCTTACACGACCCCGTCTTGCACGACCCCCTCTTACACGACCCCCTCTTACACGACCCTGTTACATGACTATCACACGCCACCCCTCCCCCCTCGCATGACCCCTTCTCCCTCACATGACCTCCTCATTCTGCCCCCTCACACGACCTCCACTCACACGACCTCACACAACCCCTCTCACCAGAAGGGCACCTACCCCCGCCACCTTCAACCTCCTAGCACCCAACCGCTATCACACATAGAATCCCCCCTCCCTCCTCCCTCTCTCTGAGTAATGCCTCCTAAGTGAGCCATATATTCTTAGGTGTTTTCAGGTATCCTTGGTATATACAGCGGGCCTGAGTAATAGCTCCTCGCTGTGCACACACCTGCCTCTTTTGTGTTGGAGTTCCTGGCAAATTATTAAAGAATATATAGTCATATCCTACTCGTGAGACGCATATTTGATAGATTTCTGTTTATAAAAGAGGGAGAGAGAGAGAGAGAGAGAGAGAGAGAGAGAGAGAGAGAGCTGTTGCCACGTATATAAGCACCCGTCCAACAAACAAAGCGTCGGATTATCAACGCTTTTAGTAACGACGTTATGCCCAGCCCTCTGGAGGAAATAAACGTTGCAGAGCTCTTATTTAGACAACGTTTCGCCCTGTATAGAGCTTCGAGTCGTGTTTTGCTCCGTGTAGAGCCTTATTGGGAGTAACGCTTACTGCTTCTAAGCTTCTAGGCTTCCTTTCATTTATAATTATTTTAATCATGATGAAAGCGCTAAATTTGTAGGGATTCAGCGTCTGGGGAATGAAAGGTAACCAGGTTTCATCCGACAAAGCGTAGGGTCCCTCCAACTCCTTGGATCCTACTGTATCATCCTAGGTATATAAACTATTTTAAAAGTAGTATGATATCAGTGCTAGTTAGACTATCGTAATGTAAGTATGACATCACTGTTAGTTTGATTATCGTAATATTAGTCTGACATCAATGTCAGTTTGATTATCGTAATATTAATTTGACATCAATGTCAGTTTGATTATCGTAATATTAATTTGACATCAATGCTAGTTAGACTATTGTAATATTAGTCTGACATCAATGTTAGTTTGATTATCGTCATATTAGTATAACGTCAATATTAGACTATCGTAATATTAGTAGGACATCAGTATTAAATAGACTACTTTAATATTAGCTTGATATAGGTATTAGATAAACTGTCTTAAAATTAGTTTGACATTTTGCTATTGTTCCAATAGCAAGATGTCTGGAATAATGAAAATTTTTAACTGTTATAATTAACATACATTTTGTAATAAAGTTGGTAGAATTACCGACAATATTCGCTCTCCAGAGCGAAACGTTGCCACAATGAAATGTCACATTAGTTGCACTTGTGTCCTTTTACTTTACAACATACATTTTGTAAGAAAAGATCCTACTAAGTATATTTACACAATTTAATTACATACATAATAATTGGCTAAAATATCTCCACATTTGCTGCCCTCATAAAGCCAATAGAGGCGTTTAAATTACTGGAAATGTCTCAAAATCCTAACTATGTAATCTCTGGAGCGGATGAGAGATATATAATAATATGTACGTGCAAGATAATTGAGGACCAGGTCCCAAATCTGCACTGCCACGAGAATATACTGGAGTGAGAGATACGGGAGAAAAAATGCAAAATAGACCCATTGAAAAGTAAGGAGGTAGTGGGCACAATAAGAGGACAATGTATTAATAGCCACTAGTTCAAGCTGTTGAACACCTTAACAGAAGATTTCAGAAACATTGTTTGGACAAGTATACAAGTCTTCAAGAAGAAATGCGACAATTATCACCGCCAAAAGGCATTTCAACCAGGCTGTGATGGGTATGTGGGTCATAGGGCTGACAGCAGCAACAGCTTGGCAGACCAAGCAAATAGCAGACAAGCCTGGTCTTAGGCCGTCATGAGATAAAAGGATCAAAGGAATGGTAGTTTTTACACTGGAATTTGTCTGGAAAGCATCGCCCATCCCTCCCTGGTCAGACTGGTACTTCCGCTCCCAGAATCTTATCAGTTCCATCATCAGGACAAGAATTTATTCCTAATTTCTTTTATAAAGAATGGATACACTTTGAAGAACATACTTTTCTGGGGAGAGAACCTTCTGTTGAGTACAGAACTTTACCAAGTCATGATGAAGAATGACTTAATAAAGCTCTACACAGGGTAAAAACATCGTCTCACTCGCAAATACTATGGCGGGCCAGGGCAGCAGCATCAGCCTCAGCTGGATCATCACTGGACTCACTGGTCTGAGTGAAGCCCTGTAATTAGGTATCCCCGAAGGGAAACCTTTAAGAGGTTGCCCGATTTCTTTTTTCTGCCTCCTACTTTTCGATATTATTTCGCTCTTAACTAGATAACGCTTCATCCAGCCGGTTTCAAATCTTCAGCATTTGTGTACTGTAACATTCCCTATGACCAAAGTTGTTCACAGGCGGAGGTTCAAACGTTCATAAAGGTACCTAAAACTACAACGACGATGGAGAGTGAAAAATCAAATGTGAAGAAACAGATGTGACGATTTTTACGTGTAAAATACTGTGAAATTTGTATCCCTTTCAATCACCCATGCATCTTACGCCAGGATAGTACCAATTAAGTTTCGTTTCTTTGCAGGCAGATTTCTAAAGGTAGTGAATTAGTAAAAAAAAAAAAAAAAAAAAAAATGGAATCGTTGGAATCCGTGACATAACTGGAGAATGACTTATCTGGTCGGCTTCAAATTTTTACCAATAGTGTGGTTTCCTGAACACATGGCTCACATTATCAGTGACTGGCATAAGTCCCACTTTGCGAATTTTATTGAATAAATAGTAATGCTAATTTTTCATCGAATATCTAAAGATTGTTTCTTCTGATGGTCTTTGACGATGTGCAGATTTGAAAGTTTACTCAAGTAGTAAGTTAACTTGGTATTTTTGGAATCAAATCCATTGCTTGAGAATCCTCTTCTGATATCCTTCAAACTTTTATCATTGTTTTGCTTTATTAAAGCGTAGTTTGTCATTACTCTGAGATATGCGAATTATAATATGCCAATTTTATTAACCAAATTATTTCCCTATATAGTAACTAGTGAATGCCTCTTCTAACAACATTTATTACGATATTTTATTTTCCTTCATCAAAAATGTCCTTTATTCGGTCGGCTTCAGAACTTCAACGTTTGTGTAATGTATCTTGGACAAGACTCAGAGGACAATTAACATGTCCGCGGGACCAGTTTACAACGTGATTACTGGACAAAGCTTCCTGATCCACCATTCTACCACTTTTAACCTCGAAACAGTATAGTATAATTTTACCTTATTGCATTAGTTTCCTCCTTGATGCTGGTGAGATCTTGATCCAAGGAAATTAACATATCGTTCCCTTGTTTGAATAGCTCCCATTCCACAGGCGCTATACGATCTCTGCGGTTGTAGCGCTTTGTTCAGTTTAAAATGTAATTGTGAACGGCATCAGTCATGGGTTTAGGCTGTGTAGGCACAAATTTCGTTGGATTCTGGGCAATAACTGAAAATGTCTCTTCCGCTCGGCTTTAAACTTTCGGTGCTGATGTGTTTTCCACAAGGGAAACATTCTCTTGGTGATAGGTTGTGTAAGTTATCATATACCAATTTCATTAATCAAATTGGATTCTGTGAAATAAATAGAGAACGTCTCATCTGATCAGAAACAAGTCACAGGTTAAATCAACTTAATGTTCTCTCATATATGTCTATAACATCTGTCTGCCCTGAAGACCGTCGTTAAACATATGTATACACAAATAACCAGCACATAAAAGACAGAAGCTTACGACGACGTTTCGGTCCGACTTGGACCATTGACAAAGTCACACTTTGTCACACTTTGTCAATGGTCCAAGTCGGACCGAAACGTCGTCGTAAGCTTCTGTCTTTTATGTGCGGGTTATTTGTGTATTGTTCCAGTCACGGTATTGTGCCTTTTTGTTATTTATAAACATATGTATGTTATACAAAACTTTCGTAAAAGCTGATCAGTCTTACTTAGAGAAAAGTTTGGACTGATTTTAGTCTCTGTAGGTTCCACTTCTCTCTTCTGGAAATGCGAAAAAAAAATTATGCAATAATTCCTGAGTGCCGCATCTGATTAACTTCAAGGCTTCCATATTGATAATGTGATAATGCAGCTTCTGAGCGGCTTCAGGTCTTTGGATATTGGTTTCATTGAAAGGTTTTAGAGTTGAACTGTTCTAATTTATATTTTTTTATTGAAGAAATTTTGATATTTGTTTCCATATAGCGACTTAGGAATATTTTTTTTGATTCCTTTCAAATCTTCAACACTAATATTTAACTGCATTATCAAATTATGCCGCACTCTGCACTATTCCATTAGCATTAGGAACTGGGATTATGGAATACTGGAATACCTTCCTCGGATCACCAAGCGAGCGAAATACATCTGGAAAAGAACAAAAAGACGCAATACCGTGACTGGAATTCACAAATAACTCGCACGTTGGAGAATGACGACGTTTCGGTCCGACTTGGAAGTGTGACTAATTATTGGTCAAAATAAAGCCAAAACGTAGTCATAAGTTTCATTCTCTTATGCGCGGGCTATGTGTGTATATCTAGTACACTGAAAATGGTATATGCAAACGTTGGTTATCTTTATTGTTGACTGGACGTTTCGCCTTTTCAGTAAGCTTCTTGAGTCAGTTAGAGAGACAGCAGACGTAGTAGTGAAATAAAGACGATGTAATCATTCCATCATCCTTGGAGAAATATTTGCTGGACTAATTACATCATAATTATCTCCCTACTGCGCCTGCTGCCTCTCTATTTGACTGAAAACGCCTACTGCGTAGGTGAAACGTTTCACTCAATACTAACGATGCCCAGTTGGTGCACATGTGTCTTACTCCTCAACATTTAGCGCAATTTGAGATCGACATGCATGCAGACATAGGTACCAGTCGCAATCCTACTTGGGACTCCTAATGAACGCTTCGTCTCCATTGTACACCTTTTCTTCTGTACTAACTGTAGTTTGCCATCTGGATCCAGTGTCCCACGTATTTGAACGAAGGTTTTGAAAACCCCGTAGAAGCTGTTTTCCACATCATCTACCGCGTCACCCGCCTTCGTCAAGTCTAATTTCAGGGATAAATCATGATATATCCTTCTCTCCTGCGTTCCAAGGATTACAAACTGAACAATTTTATGCATTCCAAATAACTTTGCTGCTTGAATGTTTACGGGCAGAGGCTGTTCCCTGCAATTTCGCCGGCCTTATATGGGGCTGTCAGAGTAAGGCATTCTTCTAATCTAGAGTACAAGTGTCTTAAAGAGTATCATTATTGACTTGGTATCTCCTTTTGTGTAAGTTCTTGATATCCAGCCTGTTATTTTACTGCAGCAATGGTAGTAACGCTATTGTGTTCTTCGAACGTAAGATCTAATTAGATTTTCAAAACGATTTTGACAAAATACTGAAAAAAAACAATGTTAGATAAAATATAGGTAAGTTACCAAGGAAAAACAGAGAGATTGAAATAAAAAAAAACGTAAGGAATAAAGAGTAAGTGGAGGAAAACAAAAGGATCAAAGCCCATAATACTTTAATGTCTAACAGAGAGAGAGGACTTAAGGATCACAACAGATATTAGTTACATTACTCAACTTTCTTCTCGATCAGTTCTTTGTTCTCCCATTTTCACCTCAATCCCAAAATTTCTCGATAACAGTTAGTTTTGGGATTCTCATGGGGTTTTGAATTTCTTATGATCATCTGATCAAATTCTTGATTACCTCCCACTTACTTCTTCACCAACTTTTCTCGATAATATGCAGTTTGATTCCCCGGCATTTTTCGAAATTCTTCATCTTCAGATTTCTTGGTACTCCTTCTTCACTTTTCATTCTCAAACATTTTCGAAACGCCTTCCATCTTCTTGATCAAGTTTTTTTGGGTACCTCCACCCCACTCGACAATAATACGACTGATCTTCTCGATCAGTGCTTTGGGATCTCTCTCCTAAGTTCTCGAAATTTTCCATCAGATCACCCTTGATTACCTTCATCTTCTTCACCAGTTCTTTCTCGACACACATGACCATTCTCCAGATCAAATTACAGTTCTTCTTCCCATTCACACTTCCCTCAACTCAGAATTTTGATGGGTCAGCAAGCTTGATTTCTCCATGGGGGTTTTGAATTTCTTATGATCAAATTCCGGGATCAAATTTTGATTACTCATTTTCATTGCTTCCTTCACCCTCAAGCTCTTTCTCGATACAATAAAGCTTGATTCCTCCTGCTCGAAATTCTCGATCGTGCTTTGGAATCTCCGGGGCAAGCACTAAAATGCATTCTCCTATAAAGATGCTTGTTACAGGTGCTCAACATCTTCCTTATTATTTAAATGAACTGTAAAGCTCTGTCATTAAGTCAATGAACTAAAGCTCATTGCTAATGAATCTGTAAGTTATTTACTGAGTAAGTCAAAATACGCGCACAGCTGCAGCTGAATCAGGAACGTTTCTCATCAGCGACGTCACGTATTTATTTCACACAGGTTAAACCTTGTTTCACTTACTCATTCTTCCAAACACACACTCACCAATATCACATTTTCACCATACACCTCACTTTATTCGTTTTAACCCCTTTGAAGTTCACACAAAAGCACAGGACACATGCATCGTAGTAATATCGCTTATTCACTTCTCGTTAAATTACTATCAATAATTATACATTTAGTGTTAAATACGCACTTTACTTGAACACTTCAAAACACTCATAAATCATTTGAATACTCATTGTAAAATACCTTGTTGTTGCTTCTCCAAGAACAACACACCGAAATACTCCGTGTCATCGCTCGAACACCTCGAATACCTCTCTCGAATATTTCCTACAGAACACCATAAATAGGCTTGCACATCATTTGAACACTACAGCAATTACAATCATTTGTAGTTACCTGAAGTCACTAAAACATTTTTCAAAAGTTAATTCTTCATAATATTTGAATACCAAAATACCTGAATAATTCGAAATACTCTTGAATACTTTCAAAATACTTGAATACCTTCAAAATACTTCGAATCACTCAAGTCAACAATATTTGAACACATTGTTTCTCAAAACAGCTTCTTGAATATTTTAAAACATGCTGCGCTTGAAAGATTTCCTGCAAATACATTTTACATCTTCTGTTTGTTCTGGGCACTATTAAATTGAGCAACCATCTTCTCAGTGCCTTCAGACCAGTATTCAGCATTTCTTTTAGCTCATTAAGTTGTTATGACATAATGTCAGAAAGTTACAAAAGCCTGGTCTTCAAATACTTACTTTCTTAGTCATTTCAAAATAGCTTCATAATCATTGTAATACCTTTCAAAATACTTGAATATCATAAATACTTTTGAATACTTTTTCAAAATATTTTGAATACTAAAATACTTTAGCTAAAAACAGCCTTGAATATTTGATTACTAAAATAAGGTTGAGGTTGAATATATTGTTTTCAAAACATTTTTTGAACATTTTGAATATTTAAATAATATTGAACATTTTCAAAACATGATGTTTGAGTATTTCCTGTTACACTACTGATTCATTGCTAAAATAATGTTAATTACCAACATTTTTTCAACATTTTCAACATTTCTGAATATTTTCAAAACATTTGAACACTAAAATACTTTTTGAATATATTTTCAAAACATTACGAGTATTTGTCATAATTGCTTCGAATATTACAAAGATCGATGAATTAATAAAATACATTTTTTCAACATTTTAAAATATTTTAACATTTTAAATATTTCAAAGTCATTTCATATCATTTGAATATTATTAAAATACTCTTAATATTTTTATTTTTTTGAATACTTTTTCGTGTCATTTTGAATATTTATCACTAAAATAACATTTAACACACTAAAACATTTTAGTCATTTCTAAATACTGGCCTGAGTAATTTCATACTACGAATACTATTAAATATACGCTGAAGTTAACAACATTTCAATACTAAAATATTTGAATACTTCCAATATTTTCAAAACATTATTTGAGTACTTCCTACCATAATACTGACACATAAACATCAAGCGAATTTCCAACAAAATACTATCGTTAAATATTTGAACATTACTAAAATATGTTTCAACATTCAAAATACTTAATTACTTCAAAATACTTGAATATTACTAAAATACTTTCAACAGTTAAACACATTAAATACTCTTGAACACTCTGAATACCTTCAAACACTTCGAATTGCCTCTGATACTTTCAAAACAACATTTGAACACACCAAAACAATTTTGAATACCTGGAATATTTCAAACAACACTGAAACACTAAAAACAATTACTTGAGTACTTAACAGCAATTACCGAATACTAAAATACCACGAATACACCAAAATACTAAAACAATATAAACTAAATATCAACGATTTAGATTCATACGTCACTTGCCAACTCGTTGTCACGTTGTTTTCGCAAGCTTATTCTGGTTTCTCATCAGAAAATCTTCGTCAATAAACTCATCTTATAAACATTTTTCGGTATGCCTTTCTAAGCCGAGTCAACAATACCACAATACTGGTCTTGTAGTCGATTTACGAATATTTTCAAACATTATTTGAAAGTATTTGCCACTATACCATTGACATTGTTAAAATATCGTTAGTTTCAATAAATACTTTTCAACATTTACTAAATATACTTGAATACTAAAATAGCTTGAATACTTTTTAAAAACAGCTCTGAATATTTCAATAATACGAACATTTCAAACATACTTAGTACTTACATAATTACTGACATTATTAACATTTGTTGAATTAATAAAATATTTTTCAACATTAAATACTTTGAACATTACTAAATACTTTTCAATACTAAAATACTTGATTACATTTTGAATACAGGCTTCAAAATACTAATTGAGTTTGAACAATACTAAATACTTTTAATACAAAATACTTGAATACTTTCATAGTCATTTGATGTCATTTTTCAAATAAATATTGAACACAATAAAATGTTTTGAATATTTATTAAACAACAGCTGAAATATTTAAAATATTTAGTACTCCATAGTAAAGACATTTAATACAACACATTGAAGATTACATTGAACACATTAAAATAATATAAATTAAAGATTAACACTATTATCTGTTACCACAACAATTTCTTCACAGTTTTTTTTCTCGTTTTGTCTAGCTTCAGCATAACACTTCACCTTCTCATTTTTTTCCTCGTTTTTAACCTTTAATTCATTAAAGTTACTAGTAAATATTATTCATTATCAGAAAGTCACAAACAACTCATTTATAACGTCTTTTCGATATCTTCTGGGGCTCTATCAACATTGCATTCATTAAACAATAAATTCATATTATCTCCACACAGCCACACACTTCCTTGACCGTAGTTTGGCCCACCTGGTCTTATCTCTAACATACCTGGTTTCCACCCCACTTGCCCTGGCTCTGGTCTCCACCTAACCTGGTCTTCATTCTGGCTCCCAGTTTGACCCTGGCTCTGGTCTAACTCAGCCTGGTCTCAGTTCCACTCATTCAACTCAGCCTACCAATGGTCTTGTCCCAATTTGCACCTGCCTCCAATGAGTCCTGGCTCTGGCCTGGCCTGAGCCTAACATACCTAATTTAAAGTTTGGCCCAATTTGCTCTGTCTCAGTTCTGTCTCCACCCATGCTCCAGTTCTGTTTGGTCCTGGTCTGGTCTCCAACCCCCATTCCAATCTGCTCCTGACCTGGTCTTAATCTCTGGCCTACTCTACCCAGTCCAATCTGCCTACTCCACCCCAGCCGAACCCATATCCCAATTCCAATCTGTGTCATATTAGAACAATCTGTAACACAGCACTCAGTCAGCTTGAACGACCTATTTTTTTGGATATTTCAAATTAGTTTTTGAAATTTGTCGTAGGCTCCAAACATTTGTTGGTAAACACACTCAATGGCAGAAATATTTACTCGATTTCTCGAATAGTAGTCGATTTTCTGCTTCGAGAGATTATTGTGGCTCACCCTCCTTCTCTCTCACACTGCACGTGTTCACACTTGCCAGATTTAAGATAACATGGTCACTCAGAGGCAATCAGACAGACAGACGCCATGAATGCGGGTAACATCCATGTAAAAATCAGTCTTTCCAGACCAATCACCTATCTCAACTGGCACCCACCCACCTGGCCCTGCCTCCAGCCTTACCTACCACCTGTTTGTCAGAGCCTACCTAATCTCCATCATCACTCTGTCCCAATTTGGCCTACCTGCTCCAACTTCAATTTGTCTCCATCAACACTTCATCCACCTAATTCCACTATCTCTAATTTAATGCAATCTCCATTAAATACATTTGGCTTACCCAATTCTGGCCTGTTTGCCTCAGCTGAAATTTGGCCCCAACTTCCACCTAACACCTATTTCTGGCTCAGCCCTAACTTCAATTCTACCTAAATTTGAGTTCCTGCCCTGGCCCCACTCATCCTAGCTGGTCCTACCCCATTCACCCTGGGTCCCATCTCTACCTGCCTCCAAACACCTTAACACCACGAGCTGTGTCGCTTCTGCACATCAGTTTCAACACTAAATACTATCAAATATTTTCTGAATACTTAAAATACTAGCTGAGTTATTAAAACACACATTGAATAAATAGAAATTGAAAGTAATATCACATTTAAGTGAAACCAACAGCTAGTGTACAGAATTTTTCATGCAGTATAAAGATGAATACAAATTTAATATTGCAGTAAGGTTATTTGTTATCACTGAAAATATGGTTTAGCAGCAAGGCACAGTGTTATGGGTCACATGTCTATGTCAATATGTAGCCATTGCTTGTCACACACACAGAAAGGTTCGTTTTTGGTAAACATTACACATATATTATTGACACACATACAAAAATACTTAGCAGATTGTTTCACACACCACATGATAGCCTTCATAGGGCCGATTTTCTGTTACTTCATTGGTGTTGCTTGGTGTTGGTAATATTTTCAGCTACTGTTAGGCTTACACAGTCAAGAATGTTTTAGCTCAAGAGCGATAATAGAGCTTATGAGCCTTCAATATTAAGATTGCTAGAAAGACACAAAATATGACACTACTCTCTCATATTAGCTGTTTGTCTTGTGTTGGAGTGGTGATGGTTCCTCTGGCTCCTACGTCGTGATGGATCCGTCGGGGTTAAAACAGCTCTAGGAGATATACGGAATGAATAAGGAAGGAAGTTTTAGGGGTGATGTGTATGTCTTAGTTGGAGGTGAATGTCTTAGATTTGGTGAGTATGTCTCATGTCTTAAATTTCCAATTGAAATGTATAATATGTGGGTGTTTGTGTATTATTTTTTTTGTGATAGTGATATGTTATAGTGCTCATGTTATGTTATAGATGTTGGTGGAAGTGTTGTGGTATTTTTGTGTATGTCTTATTTTTGTGCGAATGTTTAAAAAATAAGTGTTTTCAGTGATCATAGTAGTTTTGAGATGCATGATCTTAGATTTTTTTTTGGTGATCTTGGTGATTAGTGTTGATAGATGACGGTAAACATGATATGGAATTGGTGATCGTGATTTTTTGTGTGAATAATTATAAAAATGTGTGTTTTCTGTGATCTTGGTGTTGGGGATCATAAAATCTGGTAATCGTCTTGGATATAGTGTTCTTAGATAATGTAGGGTACAACAGGTTGAAACAAGGGGGGTTAGGTGTGATGTTACCAACCACCAAGTAACACAATGGGAGTGTGACGTCACTGGAGGTGAGCTCGTCGGTCCTGTGAGGTGAGACATCGTGTGTTGGTGGTAGTGAGGTGAGTGCGCTTAGATATTGTCAAATATTATTTTTTTTTTTTTGTGTGTGTGTGTGTGTGTGTGTGTGTGAAATGTTTATAAAAATGATTGTTTTCTGTGATATTAGTGATTTTGAGGTAAGTGAACATGGGTGATTGTAGTTGGTGATTGTGTTATATTATGTGTGTGTATAAGATATGTTTTCAGTTGATGGTGATCATGTACTAAGTGTTTGCGTATTAGGTTTGTGTTCATGCTTTTTTTTTATGCGCCAAATGGGGAGGGAGTTCTTGGTTATAGTGATTTGAGGGGATTTCTATAAAAAGGATGTTAGATGGTGATGTTAAACTTAGTTTCTGGTGATTTTGACGGTGATTGGTAGTATTCAGTGGTGATTTGGTAGTAATCAGTAGTGTTTTTTTTTTTGGGAGTATTCGGAGGTGTTTGATGGTGTTTTTTTTGAAGGTGTTCAAATGATGTGCAGAGCATTTTTTGAAGAAGATCAGTGGTGTTCAGAGTTGGTTCAAAGTTAGTCAGTGTTTAGGTTAGGTTAGGATAGGTTAGGTTAGGATAAGTTAGGTTAGGTTAGCTTAGGATAAGTTAGGTTAGGTTAGGTTAGGTTAGGTTAGGTTAGGTTAGGACAGGTTAGGATAGGTTAGGTTAGGTTAGGTTAGGTTCGGTAGGTTAGGTAAGGTTAGGTTAGGTTAAGTTAGGTAGTATTCGAGGTGTTTGATGGAGTTAGGTTAGGTTAGGATAGGTTAGGTTAGGTTAGGATAGAGGTGTTTGATGGAGTTAGGTTGGGTTAGGTTAGGTTAGGTTAGGTTAGGATAGAGGTGATTGATGGAGTTAGGTTAGGTACGGTTAGGTGAGGTTAGGTTAGGTTAGGAATTAGGTTAGGTTAGGTTAGGTTAGGTTAGGTTAGGATAGACAGTTGGTCTGGAAAGAGATGATTTTCTACCTTGGATGTTACCCGCATTTCATGGCGTCTGTCTGTCCTGAGTTGGCGCAGGTGTTCATGATTATCTTAAATCTACCTTGGGTGTGAACCGCATTACCCCAGTGGTGATGGGGGGGAAGGGGTGACCCACAATGAGTCTCTCAGAGCAAGGAAAGTGTTTCTATTCGGAAATCGAGTAAATATTTCTACCATTGAGTGTGTTTACCAACAAGAAAATAATGTTCGATTTTACGATAAAGTTTTCAAAACTAATTTGGAAATATCCAAAAAAAAAAAATGGAGTCGTTCAAAGTAATTCTGGAGTACTCTAATGTATTTTGGAATTGTTCTAATATATTTTAGGTTAGGTTAGGATAGGTTCGGCTAGGTTAGGTTAGGTAAGGTTAAGATAGGTTAGGTTAGGTTAGGATAAGTTAGGTTAGGGTAGGTTAGGTTAGGTTAGGTTAAGTTAGGTTAGGCTAGGTTAGGTTAGGTTGGGTTAGGTTAAGTTAGGTTAGGTTAGGTTAGGCTAGGTTAGGTTATGTTAGGTAAGGTTAGGTTAGGGTAGGTTCGGTTAGGTTAGGTTAGGTTAGGTTAAGTTAGGTTAGGTTAGGCTAGGTTAAGTTAGGTTAGGATAAGTTAGGTAAGGTTAGGTTAGGTTAGGTTAGGCTAGGTTAGGATAAGTTAGGTTAGGTTAGGTTAGGTTAGGTTAGGTTAGGTTAGGTTAGGTTATGTTAGGATAAGTTAGGTTAGGTTAGGCTAGGTTAGGGATGTGTGTGTGTGTGTGTGTGTGTGTGGGATGTGGGATGTGGGTGATGTGGGATGCGGGTGTTGTTGTCGAACTAGAGATATCGAAAAGACGTTATAAGTGGGTTGTTTTTGTGACTTTTTCTGATGTAGTGTGGCCCCTTATTAACTTTAATGAACTAAAAGGGTTAAAACGAGAAAAAAAATGGGAGGTGTGGGTGTTGTGACTTTCTGATGAAATTAGATAAAACGAGAAAAAATTGTGGGTGTTGTGGGTGTTGTGGGATGTGGGTGTTGATCTTAGTTTATGGTGATTTTGGTGGTGTTTTGAGTGTATTCAGTGGTGTTTTAGTATTCAGTGGTGTATATGGGAGTACTCAAATGGTGTTTTTGGAAGTGTTTCAGTGTTGTTTGGAAATGTTCAAAGGTGTTCAAAGGTGTTTTGAGTGTGTTCAAATGTTGTTTTTTGAAGGTGATCAAGGGTGTTCAAGGGTGTTTTGAAGGTGTTCAAAGGTGTTTTGAGGTTATTCAAAGGTGTTTTGAGTGTGTTCAAATGATTATGAGAGTGTTTTGAATGTATTCAAAGGTGTTTTTGAAGGTGATCAAAGGTGTTTTGAAGGTGTTGAAGGGTGTTTTGAGTGTGTTCAAGGGTGTTTGAAGGTGTTGAAGGGTGTTTTGATTGAATTCAGCGGTGTTTTAGTAGTAATCAGTGGTGTAATAGGGAGTACTCAAATTGTGTTTTTTGGAAGTGTTTCAGTGTTGATTGGAAATGTTCAAAGGTGTTTTTGAAAGTGTTCAAGAGTGTTTTGAAGGTGTTCAAGGGTGTTTGAAGGTGTTGAAGGGTGTTTTGATTGAATTCAGCGGTGTTTTAGTAGTAATCAGTGGTGTAATTGGGAGTACTCAAATAGTGTTTTGGAAATGTTCATGGGTGTTCTGGGATGTGGGTGTTGTGGGTGTTGTTGTCGAACTAGAGATACCGAAAAAAAAATGTTATAAGTGGGTTGTTGTTGGGACTTTTTCTGATGAAATTAGATAAAACGAGAAAAAATTGTGGGTGTTGTGGGTTGTGGGTGTTGTGGGATGTGGGTGTTGATCTTAGTTTATGGTGATTTTGGTGGTGTTTTGAGTGTATTCAGTGGTGTTTTAGTATTCAGTGGTGTATTTGGGAGTACTCAAATGGTGTTTTTGGAAGTGTTTCAGTGTTGTTTGGAAATGTTCAAAGGTGTTCAAAGGTGTTTTGAGTGTGTTCAAATGTTGTTTTTTGAAGGTGATCAAGGGTGTTCAAGGGTGTTTTGAAGGTGTTCAAAGGTGTTCAAAAGGTGTTTTGAGTGTGTTCAAATGATTATGAGAGTGTTTTGAATGTGTTCAAAGGTGTTTTGAAGGTGTTCAAAGGTGTTTTGAAGGTGTTGAAGGGTGTTTTGAGTGTGTTCAAGGGTGTTTGAAGGTGATGAAGGGTGTTTTGATTGAATTCAGCGGTGTTTTAGTAGTAATCAGTGGTGTAATTGGGAGTACTCAAATAGTGTTTTGGAAATGTTCAAAGGTGTTCAAAGGTGTTTTGAAGGTGTTGAAGGGTGTTTTGATTGAATTCAGCGGTGTTTTAGTAGTATTCAGTGGTGTAATTGGGAGTACTCAAATTGTGTTTTTTGGAAGTGTTCAAAGGTGTTTTGAGTGTGTTCAAATGTTGTTTTTTTTTGAAGGTGATCAAGGGTGTTCAAGGGTGTTTTGAAGGTGTTCAAAGGTGTTTTGAGGTTATTCAAAGGTGTTTTGAGTGTGTTCAAATGATTATGAGAGTGTTTTTTGGAAATGTTCAAAGGTGTTCAAAGGTGTTTTGAAGGTGTTGAAGGGTGTTTTGATTGAATTCATCGGTGTTTTAGTAGTATTCAGTGGTGTAATTGGGAGTACTCAAATAGTGTTTTGGAAATGTTCAAAGGTGTTTTTGAAGGTGTTCAAGAGTGTTTTGAAGGTGTTCAAGGGTGTTTGAAGGTGTTGAAGGGTGTTTTGATTGAATTCAGCGGTGTTTTAGTAGTAATCAGTGGTGTAATTGGGAGTACTCAAATTGTGTTTTTTGGAAGTGTTTCAGTGTTGTTTGGAAATGTTCAAAGGTGTTCAAAGGTGTTTTGAGTGTGTTCAAATGTTGTTTTTTGAAGGTGATCAAGGGTGTTCAAGGGTGTTTTGAAGGTGTTCAAAGGTGTTTTGAGGTTATTCAAAGGTGTTTTGAAGGTGTTCAAGGGTGTTTATGTGAGTATTCAAAGGTGTTTTTTGAAGGTGTACAAATGATTATGAGAGTGTTTTTGGGGGTGTTCAAAGTAAAGTGTTTGAGTTAGTTTTTGTGACTTTTTTTTTTTCTGATGTATTGTGTCCCCTTAATAACTTTAATGAACTAAAAGGGTAAAAACGAGAAAATGCCTAGTCTGGAGACTGAGGGATGAGTTGTAATTTAATGAAAGTGCAGATAAATTAGAGATGTAAAATCTTATTTGGGAGTACTCAAATAGTGTTTTGGAAATGTTCAAAGGTGTTTTGAGTGTGTTCAAATGTTGTTTTTGAAGGTGTTCAAGGGTGTTTTGAAGGTGTTCAAGGGTGTTTTGAAGGTGTTCAAAGGTGTTTTGAGGTTATTCAAAGGTGTTTTGAGTGTGTTCAAATGATTATGAGAGTGCTTTGAAGGTGTTTTGAAGGTGTTCAAGGGTGTTTATGTGAGTATTCAAAGGTGTTTTTTGAAGGTGTACAAATGATTATGAGAGTACTTATGAAGGTGTTCAAATGATGTGCAAGAGTATTTATGAAGGTGTTCTGGGAGTATTCAGAGGTGATTTGGGGGTGTTCGAATGATGTTTTTTGGAGTATTTCAGTGTTGTTTGGAAATGTATAAAGGTATTTTTTGTGAGTATTCAAATGATTTATGAGAGTGTTTTGAAGATGTTCAAAGTAAAAGTGCGTATTTAACTTCGTAATATGTAAAATTGTGAGTAGTGAATTTAACGAAAGTGGATGTAAGCGATGTGGTGACTTTCTGATGCATGTGTCCCCTTATTAACTTTAATGAACTAAAAGGGTTAAAACGAGAAAAATTGGGGGTTATGAGTGAAAATTGTGAGGTGTTGGTTGGAGTGTGAGGGTTTGGGAGGGTGGGTAAAAGGGTAGACAAGATTCAACCTGTGTGCGCGGTCATCACGTGACGTCACTGACATAGGGGGCGACCTGATTCAACCTGTGTGCGCGTGACGTCACTGACCGCCGAGTAAACGCATTTTAACTTTTTTTAGTTCATTTAACTTAATGAGAGGAAACTTTTAGTTCATTTGACTTAATGAGCGGAAACTTTTAGTTCATTTTAAAATAATAAGGGGAAGATGTTTAGACCTGTAGTAAGCATGCCCCCATAGGAGGAGTCTATTTTGAATGCTTACCCCCAGAGGGGGGATTCCAAAAACTTTGATCCGAGGAATTTCGAAAACCCCATAGGAGGGAATCCAAAAACTTGGTATTATCGAGAAAAATTTGAGGTTGGGGGGTGGGTGAAAGTGGGAGGGGTAATCCAAAAATTTGATCCAAGGTGATCATAAGAAATTCAAAACCCCCATAGGGGGGGGGAATCCAAAAACTTGTATTATCGAGAAATTTTTGGGATTGGGGGGGTGAAAGTGGGAGGGGGAACCTTAAAAATTTGATCTGAGGAGATGGAGTCATGGTATTGTCGAGAAAATTTGGGGTGAAAGTGGGAGGGGTAATCCAAAAATTTGATCCAAGGAGATGGAGAATTTCGAAAACCCCATAGGGGGGATCCAAAAAACTTGATCCGAGGAGATGGAGTCATGGTATTGTCGAGAAAATTTGGGGTGAAAGGAGGGGTACCCAAAAAAAACTTGATCCAAGGAGATGGAGAATTTGATTTCGAGAAATTGTTTGGGGATGGGGGTGAAAGGAGGGGTACCCAAAAAATTTGATCCGAGGAATTGGAGAATTTCGAAAACCCCATAGGGGGGAATCCAAAAATTATCTTGATCCGAGGAGATGGGAGGGGTAATCCAAAAATTTGAGAAATTCAAAACCCCCATAGGGGGGAATCCAAAAAACTTGGTAATATCGAGAAATTTTGGGATGGGGGTGAAAGTGAGAGGGGGAACCTTAAAAACTTGATCCGAGGAGATGGAGAGCACAAGAAAAAAAATTCGAAAAAAATCGGAAAAAAAAAATTCGAGGCGCGGGGGCGATCCGGACGACGCTGCAGAAGGCGCAGCAGAAGGCGCGGGCGGGGCTCGCGAAGGGCGCGGGCGGGCGCGCGGGGCGGGCGCGCGGGCGGGGCGCGCGGGCGGGGGTCGCGGGGCGCGGGCGGGCGCGCGGGCGCGGGGCGCGACGGCGGGGGTCGCGAAGGGGGGGGGGGTCGTGGGCGGGGGTATTGGTTGGGGGGGGTCAAGGGTGAGGTAGTCTCGAGGGCTAGGTCATGGTCAAAACCGGAAGTAACACCTAGGTGTGAAAAGGTGACCCTCCAGCTGCTGGTCCTAGACCGGAAGGGACCGCCCAGTGGAAGGCCTAAACCGGAAGGGTTCCTCCAGTGGAAGGCCTAAACCGGAAGGGATTCCCAGTGGAAGGCCAGTGGAAATTTTCACTACTTATATATATATATATATATATATATATATATATATATATATATATATATATATATATATATATATATAATATATATATATATATATATATATATATATATATATATATATATATATATATATATATATATATATATATATATATATATATATATATATATATATATATATATATATATATATATATATATATATATATATATATATATATATACATATATATGTCGTGCCGAATATGTAAAACTGGTCAATTAGCAAGAACTCATTTAAAATTAAGTCCTTTCTGAAATTTTCTCTTATACGTTTAAAGATATATTTTTTTCATTAATGTTGATGTAAAAATTTTTAATTTTGCACCAAAAGAATCTTAGAAAACTTACCTAACCTTATTATAACAAGAACAATTTATTTTAGCCTAACCCAACTAAATATATTTTAGATTTGTTTGCAATAATTTAATACTAAACAAACACAGTGAAATATTTTTTTTTCGTTAGGTTCAGAATGATTTTGGCGAAATTATTGCATACACAAATTTTCGCTTGTCCTATATGGCAAGATGAGCGTTGCTATTTAAGTCAAGATCGCAAGTTCTGCCTATTCGGCACGACATATACATATATATATACATATATACATATATATATATATATATAAACATATATATATATATATATATATATATATATATATATATATATATATATATATATATATACATATACATATTGCGATTGGCCGGGAATCGAACCCCCAGTATCTTACCACGCCACCTGGAAAGCCCGCCAAAATTCCAAGATGCCTTAGTTCACTCGGTCATCAATGCTTCAAACATCAGGTGGCTAGTACAGCTGGACATGTCACCCCTGATGCCAGCACATACGTGGCCATGGAAGCTACAGGACTAATTTCATTTTCCTCCTGTTTGGAATACCAGTCTTCACGATCAGTACACATATTAACGAGTGGTTTTAAACAAATAACAATACTGCGACTGGCCACGTATGTGTTGGCATCAGGGGTAACATGTTCACTGGTACTGGGCACCTGATGTTTGAAGCATTGATGGCAGAGATTTATAATTTTATTTGATATGTTGTACTACTGTATTCATGTTTGTGCGTTAAAAAAAAGATATACAAATATTTTTTAACATATCGAGATTTTGTGACCCGAAAAACGAGAAATACTTTCACCATCAGTCACTCCATGACTGTCTTGCCAGAGGCACGTCGATACTACAGTTCAGATGCCCCTCCAAACTGTAAATATCCCCACCCTTCCGTCAGAGTGCCGGTACTGTAATTGCCACCTCTAGGACACAAGTCTACCTAACCGGTTTCCCTGAATCCCTTCATAAATGTTACCTTACACTCCAACAGCATGTTAAGTCGCAAAAAACCACTTGCCTCCACTCATTCCTATATAATACTCATGCACGCCTGCTGAATATCCAAGCCGTTCGCATACAAAACCTACCTCTTCCCGCCAACCCTTTCTAGGGCGACCCCTGTCCCCATCTTCCCTCCACTACAGATTTATACATCATGTTTTGTTTCATCCTCTATGTATGTCCAACCCACCTCAACAACCCCTCCTCAATCCTCTGGTTAATATTTCCTTCTAATTTCCAAGCTACGAACTCTGCTTAATATTTACGCCACACAGTGCCACTCAGACACCACATTTCCATTGCCTCCAGCCTCCTCCTCGCTGCAACATTCACAACTCATGCTTCACACCCATAAAAGTGTTCTTACCACTATACTTTGATTCATTTCCATTTTTGTCTCTATGGATAATGTTCTTCGTTGCCAAAAGTGCCTTAATGCACCACTCGCCTTTTTCCCCCCATTGATTCTATGGTTTACCTCGTTTTTCGAAGACCCTTCTGCCAACAAGTCCACCTCCAACATCTGAACACATTCACTTCCTCCATACTCCCTCCTTTCAGTCTGATACCCAATCATTTATTAACTATTTTTTTTTTTGTTATCCTCATCAAGTTGCTCTTCCCTATGTTCACTTTTAACTTCCTTGTTTTACACACCTTCCTAAATTCGTCCACCAACCACTGTACCTTTTCTTCAAAATCTCCCAAAAGCACAGTGTCTTCAATAAAAAGCAACTATGGAAACTTTCACTTTGTATTAGACTCACATTTTAAACGCACACCTCTCCCCAATACCCCTGCATTCACTTGTTTTACAGTCCCACCCATACATATGTTAAATAACCATAGTGGCGTCAAGCGCCCCTGTCCAAGGCCTACTTTTACTGGAAAATAATCTCCATCTCTCCTGCATACCCTAACCTGAGCCTCACTATCCTCATAAAAACTCTTAACTGCTTTCAGTAACCTACCACATATTCCATACACTTGCAACATCTGCCACATTGCTCCCCAATCCGCCCTATCATATGCCTTTTCTAAATCCATAAATGCAATGAAAACTTCCCTACCCTTGTCTAAATATTGTTCACTTATATGCTTCACTGTAAACACGTGTCCTACACATCCCCTACTCCTCCTAAAACCTTCTTGTTCATCTGCGATCCTGCTCTCCATCTTACCTTTTAAATAATAACTTTACCTGGTATACTCAATAGGCTTATTCCCCTATAATTCTTATACTCTCTTTAGTCCCCTTTTTCCTTTATACAAAGGCACTATGCATACTCTCTGCCAGTCCCTAGGAAACTTCCTCTCTTTCATACATTTATTAAATAAAAACACCAACCACTCCAGAATTGTATTCCCACCTGCTTTTAATATTTTGGCTTTGCTTTATCACTGAAAAGGGGTAAAGACCCCCTGTCATTATACTCACAAGCTTACCTCTGGCTCTTCCTCACTCCTAGAAGACGTTATACCTCCCTGGCTAATGCAATATATGCAGGCCTTTCTTGCTGCAGCCTTCTGTATTATTCTACCTGTATTAGTGTTATTATTATTATTATTATTATTATTATTATTATTATTATTATTATTATTATTATTATTATTATTAAATCATTATTATGAGGCCAATGGCTACCAGACCAGCTTAACCTGGGGCTTGCCCCCCTAGGGGGCGTGAGTGATTTCCAGGGAGAGGAGTGCGAACCCAGAGAGAAAACAAGGAATATTTTACGTATTTGCGATTGGCTCCTTTGAAAGACTTTAGAATAGCTCAAAATAATAAAGTTAAAACTGAAAGCTAGTTTCTCAATGTTCTTATTTAAACAAAGAAGATTTCTGTGGAAAAATTTGCATTTTGAATTTTGTATTGAGGAAGGAGGGGGCATGGGGATGAGGACCAACTGTCCTAGCGGGCGCTACCCACAATAGGTTAAGAACCAAGATTCTCAAGATTGATGGACTGAATACATCGCCTCCAGGCTGAGGAACTGATTACCTCCTTCTCTTCCTTATCGTTCACAGTTCATTTCTGTATTGGACCGAAGAAGCAACTGGCTGGCGAAACGTTTCCTCAATAAAGATTCCCAAATATGGCACGTGTCTCATTCTTCAACTTGTCGGTTTTCTAAACCCTTACATCATATTGCCTTACACCATATTGCCTCACCCCCTTCATAAAAATTCCATTTATCCTATGCATGAGATAGGTTATCTTGAGATGGCAATTCCCAAGCAATAGCAACTTCAGCTGTGCTGGAACGAAACTTTTAAAGCTCACATAGTTGATGAACGTTAATGGAATCCTTGGCGATCTCCTCAATGCTCTACCGAACTCTCCTATCTCAGGCTGACAGATTTCCTATGAACCCGAAGGAAACAGGAAAACTGTTAGATTTCGTTTCCACTATTAAACTATCTTGTAGTATAGGATAGCAGTACAATGCTAATACTATATCCAATTTTTCTGAGTAAAAAGAATGAAACGCGATCAGTCATCTTCCGAGAAAAACCCGAGTCATGTGATTTTCGCCTACGAATAAACCAACAAAAAATGCGAACCTGCGGGGCACGGGTATGAAATAGTTGATTGAATGTGGTGATGACGTGGAGCACCGGCCAGAGGTGAGGGTGAAGGTGACATTACTACAAACCGGGACAGCTGTAGCAAAGAGAAGTAACATTAAGGGGGAAACACTAAACGTGTAGAGGTAAATACAACACCTAGGGAATGAGAGGTAATAATGTTGGATTCAAGGATGTGTAGAGCAGTTCCAGTTCCTTGGTTTAAGGCACCTTTCTTGAAAGGGACGAACATGAGTAGGTATCCTGCCCTAGACATCATGACTGGGATGTTGCTAATGGTCTACAATAATACAGTAAGATTATGATGGTGCTGGTGGCAGTCTAGAATATGTGGTCTTTCTACTAGACATGTAAAATTATACATAATGATGAGGCTATTGGATAACCATGTAGGAGGGGAAAAAAAAACTCCAAGAGTTTACAGACGTACTTCTTTAAAGAACAGCATGTTGAACAGAGGAGACAGGCGATCTGTGAAGTAGATGGAAAACTACATTCGACGCTGGGGTGAAGAGTGAATGCCCTCGACACGGTGACTCATACCCTAGTGAAGGTATACAGACACCTCTACACTAGTCCCCGTTATGACCCACTGAGTTTAGGGAATCAGCTAAGATGGTGGTATGGATAGACATGTTAATGAGCCTCTCCTAGTTTAATTCAAAACCTTGTGTCCCTTGGGCAAAAAAAAAGTATGAAGGGTTCAGATAAACAGCCCTTAAAAAGATGGTTATTAATGTGATGACTTGTAATGTGAATGTTGATGCCGGGTCGTCCAGCAGTTTTGGATTAGTTAGGTTTTGCGTCGTATACAGGAATTATGCGAAGTTACATAAAAAAACAGCAACTTTAGAAGTTACATAAGTGGCATTCTTAGAAGACGTTACATAAGTGGCAACCTTAGAAGATTCACAATGTGTTAGCTTAAGATGTCACTAGAACCTCCAAGACGAGATGATGCAAAGTTGATACAGGTCGAGGGTGTAACTCTGCTCTTACTGCCAGGTTACTCATCCATGAAAATACCCAGACACGGGTCTTCTGTCATACGAGGCGCGGCTCAGCGATGCCTGTCCCATAGCTGGGTGGCGGGTAGACGGTGTGAGGACACAGGAAGGTGGGGTAGCCTCGGTCCCTACGGCGGCCCACCTTTACTGCGACCGCTGGCTTAGCCGGGCTGGACTGTATGTGTGCAACCTATTCTCCTTTTCTTACGTTAATTTTCTCACGCGGTTCCCAAGATCAGTTTCTTAACGATTTCTGTAAACGTATGTTCACTGTTATCTTTAAGTTACGTTGGGTTAGGTAAAGTTAGGTTTCATAAAAATTTTTAAAAGCGTATAATTAGTCATAAAAAAATGCAAATTAAAAGTACGACCGCGATATATCTGAAAAAAAAAATAGGTAACCTAAAAGAGGAAAGGTTTTATTGTATACGACTCTGTCTGGTGGTGCAAGAAAGAGTGTGTGTGACAGGTTTAGCCGGTGGTGAGTATCCAGTCCCGGCCAGAAATAAATAACACATTCGCACATTCTATACACTTGCCGCTGACTGTGGGTTCTGCAGGGCTCCATTAACTAGTCTGCGTGACTGGTCAAAGTCGGAGCGAAACGTCGTCATAACTTTCATTCGCGTAAGTACGGGTTATTTGTGTACTGTTCCAGTCACGGTACTGTGCCTTTTTAATTTTGCTCCATGAATACTTACAACAACCACAACAACAACAACAACAACCACAACAACAACAACAACAACAACAACAACAACAATAGCATTCATGTCTGTAAGGGTATGAATACTTACAAAAATCATTTCACGTTTCAAACATTTTTAAGTGAGTTGTATTGTCTGGCGGCCAAGCATCCCAATCTTCAAGTTCCTGGCAGAACCACCTTCACAAACATGACACGAGATTCTTATGTCGTGAAGTAACGAGCTGTCTACAATGTACTGGACTCGCACTTGCAATGACACTTTTCAGTTCCCTTAAACAACGCCATTTTCCACCGGCTGCGGCGCACTTACATATGCCGGGAGACGTTAATAAAAACGTTTCAGTACAAGCCTTAATTTGGACAACGTTTCGCTATTTGTAGCGCTTGATAAACCTCTACACGGAGCGAAACGTGGTCTCAGAAAAAGATTGCTCTGAAACGTTTGTTTTTTTTAATTCTGAATACGACTTCTGGGATTTATTCGGGAGATAGTCATCATCTACGACTTAAGAAATAGTCACTGTTTCGAGCATAACAGTAGAGGTGCATTAGATATTTATGGTTAAAAAGGGGGAAATAGAAGAGAAGAGACGGTGGTGGCGAGGATTCCTTCAAGTTACCTGTATACAGAGAAAGATCGCAATCAGCAGGATTCGAAAAAACAGGAGATTGGCAAGGTTCCCCAAGTGATGTTCTAGACTACTCAGCCACAGATGTCTCAAAAGCTGGGAAGCCTTGTTTACAATCCGTAGCTTGTAAACAAGGCTACCAAACTTTTGAGGCATCTCTGACTGAGTGGTCCAGAGCGTCACTTGGGAAACCTTGCCCGCCTTCCCTGACGTGGTTTCGAATTCTGTTGACTGATATCTTCCTCTGTGTATACCCGTTTTTTTCTGCATGGTGCATTGTTAACTGTATATATGGCAGGTTGGTGTAGCAACTCCAAGAGAGGAAAGACGATATAGTGTGTGAGAAGAAGGAGGAGGAGGAGGAGAAAGAGGGGAGAAACACACTCAAGCATTCTAGGAACATCGCAGATTACACGATTATCCACCTAATATTACAAATATTTATTCGCAATGCAAGCACTTTGTAACTAAGTTTGATAACATTTTACCATCTAACACAGGATTCGTTACCGTTGCATGATGGTTATCCGTAAAGAAAGTGATAAATGTAGATCAGGATATTGCCTATTGAAATAGCCTAGGATGAAGATAATACTGCCAGTGGCGTCTCAGCTATTTGGACAGCAATACACTGCTTGTCAGCGGTCACTCACAGGTCAAGTGGCGCTGCCCAAAATCTAAAAAAAAAAAAAATCTACTTTACAAACTCAAGCCAATTCCTCAGCGTGCATTGACTGGTTTATGCTGGTTTATTTTAGTTTAGGTTAAGTTTGGCTCAGTTGACGTTAATTAAACACCTAGAGCATACATAAATGATAATGAATTCAATGATGCATTAAGGCGAGATAATGTTTTAGTGAGAGAAGAAAAACATGAGGAAGCCACCAAGACTGAGGAAGCCACTAAGACTCAGAAAGCTACTATGACTGAGGAAGCCACCAAGACTGAGGAAGCCACTAAGACTCAGAAAGATACTATGACTGAGGAAGCCACCAAGACTGAGGAAGCCACTAAGACTCAGAAAGCTACTATGACTGAGGAAGCCACCAAGACTGAGGAAGCCACTAAGACTCAGAAAGCTACTATGACTGAGGAAGCCACCAAGACTGAGGAAGCCACTAAGACTCAGAAAGCTACTATGACTGAGGAAGCCACCAAGACTGAGGAAGCCACTAAGACTCAGAAAGCTACTATGACTGAGGAAGCCACCAAGACTGAGGAAGCCACTAAGACTCAGAAAGCTACTATGACTGAGAAAGCCACCAAGACTGAGGAAGCCACTAAAACTGAAAAAGCCACTTAGCCTGAGGAAGCCACTAAGACTCAGAAAGCTACTAAGACTGAGAAAGCCACCAAGACTGAGGAAGCCACTAAGACTCAGAAAGCTACTAAGACTGAGAAAGCCACCAAGACTGAGGAAGCCACTAAAACTGAGGAAGCCACTTAGCCTGAGGAAGCCACTAAGACTCAGAAAGCTACTAAGACTGAGAAAGCCACCAAGACTGAGGAAGCCACTAAGACTCAGGAAGCTACTACGACTGAGGAAGCCACTAAGACTGAGGAAGCCACCAAGGCTGGGGAAGCCACTAAAACTGAGGAAGCCACCAAGACTGAGGAAGCTAATAAGACCGAGGAAGCAACCACAACTGAGGAAGCATGACTAAGATTTCCAAGTTCACATTTTAGTGTCACACTGATGTTACCGACGGTCAGGAATCACAGTGACTTTACCGACGGTCAGGAATCACAGTGACTTTACCGACGGTCAGGAATCACAGTGACTTTACCGACGGTCAGGAATCACAGTGACTTTACCGACGGTCAGGAATCACAGTGACTTTACCGACGGTCAGGAATCACAGTGACTTTACCGACGGTCAGGAATCACAGTGACTTTACCGACGGTCAGGAATCACAGTGTCTTTACCGACGGTCAGGAATCACAGTGTCTTTACCGACGGTCAGGAATCACAGTGTCTTTACCGACGGTCAGGAATCACAGTGGCTTTACCGACGGTCAGGAATCACAGTGGCTTTACCGACGGTCAGGAATCACAGTGGCTTTCAGGAATCCAGTGGCTTTACCGACGGTCAGGAATCACAGTGGCTTTACCGACGGTCAGGAATCACAGTGGCTTTACCGACGGTCAGGAATCACAGTGACTTTACCGACGGTCAGGAATCACAGTGGCTTTACCGACGGTCAGGAATCACAGTGGCTTTACCGACGGTCAGGAATCACAGTGGCTTTACCGACGGTCAGGAATCACAGTGACTTTACCGACGGTCAGGAATCACAGTGGCTTTACCGACGGTCAGGAATCACAGTGGCTTTACCAACGGTCAGGAATCACAGTGGCTTTACCGACGGTCATGAAACATAGTGGCTTTGCCGACGGCCAGAAATCACAGTGGCTTCACCGACGGTCAGAAATCACAGTGGCTTTACCGACGGTCAGGAATCACAGTGGCTTTACCGACATTCAGGAATCACAGTGGTTTTACCGACAGTCAGGAATCACAGTGGTTTTACCGACGGTCAGGAATCACAGTGGCTTTACCGACGGTCAGGAATCACAGTGGCTTTACCGACATTCAGGAATCACAGTGGTTTTACCGACAGTCAGGAATCACAGTGGCTTTACCGACGGTCAGGAATCACAGTGGCTTTACCGACATTCAGGAATCACAGTGGTTTTACCGACAGTCAGGAATCACAGTGGTTTTACCGACGGTCAGGAATCACAGTGGCTTTACCGACGGTAAGGAATCACAGTGGCTTTACCGACGGTCAGGAATCACAGTGGCTTTACCGACAGTCAGGAATCACAGTGGCTTTACGGACAGTCAGGAATCAAGTGGCTTTACCGACGGTCAGGAATCACAGTGGCTTTACCGACAGTCAGGAATCACAGTGGCTTTACCGACGGTCAGGAATCACAGTGGCTTTACCGACGGTCAGGAATCACAGTGGCTTTACCGACGGTCAGGAATCACAGTGGTTTTACCGACGGTCATGAATCACAGTGGTTTACCGACGGTCAGGAATCACAGTGGCTTTACCGACAGTCAGGAATCAAGTGGCTTTACCGACGGTCAGGAATCACAGTGTCTTTACCGACAGTCAGGAATCACAGTGGCTTTACCGACGGTCATAAATCACAGTGGTGTTACCGACGGTCAAGAATCACAGTGGTTTTACCGACATTCAGGAATCACAGTGGCTTTACCGACGGTCAGGAATCACAGTGACTTTACCGACGGTCAGGAATCACAGTGGCTTTATCGACGGTCATGAAACATAGTGGCTTTGCCGACGGCCAGGAATCACAGTGGCTTCACCGACGGTCAGGAATCACAGTGACTTTACCGACGGTCAGGAATCACAGTGGCTTTACCGACGGTCAGGAATCACAGTGGCTTTACCGACGGTCAGGAATCACAGTGGCTTTACCGACGGTCAGGAATCACAGTGGCTTTACCGACATTCAGGAATCACAGTGGTTTTACCGACAGTCAGGAATCACAGTGGCTTTACCGACGGTCAGGAATCACAGTGGCTTTACCGACATTCAGGAATCACAGTGGTTTTACCGACAGTCAGGAATCACAGTGGTTTTACCGACGGTCAGGAATCACAGTGGCTTTACCGACGGTCAGGAATCACAGTGGCTTTACCGACGGTCAGGAATCACAGTGGCTTTACCGACAGTCAGGAATCACAGTGGCTTTACGGACAGTCAGGAATCAAGTGGCTTTACCGACGGTCAGGAATCACAGTGGCTTTACCGACATTCAGGAATCACAGTGGTTTTACCGACAGTCAGGAATCACAGTGGCTTTACCGACGGTCAGGAATCACAGTGGCTTTACCGACGGTCAGGAATCACAGTGGCTTTACCGACGGTCAGGAATCACAGTGGTTTTACCGACGGTCATGAATCACAGTGGCTTTACCGACGGTCAGGAATCACAGTGGCTTTACCGACAGTCAGGAATCAAGTGGCTTTACCGACGGTCAGGAATCACAGTGTCTTTACCGACAGTCAGGAATCACAGTGGCTTTACCGACGGTCATAAATCACAGTGGTGTTACCGACGGTCAAGAATCACAGTGGTTTTACCGACATTCAGGAATCACAGTGGCTTTACCGACGGTCAGGAATCACAGTGACTTTACCGACGGTCAGGAATCACAGTGGCTTTATCGACGGTCATGAAACATAGTGGCTTTGCCGACGGCCAGGAATCACAGTGGCTTCACCGACGGTCAGGAATCACAGTGACTTTACCGACGGTCAGGAATCACAGTGGCTTTACCGACGGTCAGGAATCACAGTGGCTTTACCGACGGTCAGGAATCACAGTGGCTTTACCGACGGTCATGAAACATAGTGTCTTTACCGACGGCCAAGAATCACAGTGACTTTACCGACGGTCATGAATCACAGTGGCTTCACCGAGTCATGAATCACAGTGGTTTTACCGACAGTCAGTAATTACAGGGGTTTTACCGACAGTCAGGAATCACAGTGGTTTTACCGACAGTCAGGAATCACAGTGGTTTTACCGACAGTCAGGAATCACAGTGGTTTTACCGACAGTCAAGAATCACAGTGGCTTTACCGACAGTCATGAATCACAGTGAGTTTACGGACAGTCAGGAATCGCAGTGGTTTTACCGCAGTCAGGAATCACAGTGGGTTTACCGACAGTCAGGAATCACAGTGGTTTTACCGACGGTCAGGAATCACAGTGGTTTTACCGACAGTCAGGAATCACAGTGGTGTTACCGACAGTCAGGAATCACAGTGGTTATACCGACAGTCAAGAATCACAGTGGCTTTACCGACAGTCAGGAATCACAGTGGTTTTACCGACGGTCAGGAATCACAGTGGCTTTACCGACGGTCAGGAATCACAGTGGTTTTACCGATAGTCAGGAATCACAGTAGCTTTACCGACGGTCAGGAATCACAGTGGCTTTACCGACGGTCAGGAATCACAGTGGCTTTTCCGACGGTCAGGAATCACACAGGCTTTACCGACGGTCAGGAATCACAGTGGCTTTACCGACGGTCAGGAATCACACAGGCTTTACCGACAGTCAGGAATCACAGTGGCTTTACTGATGATCAGGAATCACAGTGGCTTTACCGACAGTCAGGAATCACAGTGGTTTTACCGACGGTCAGGAATCACAGTCGCTTTACCGACGGTCAGCGATCACAGTGGCTTTACCGACGGTCAGGAATCACAGTAGCTTTACCGACGGCCAGGAATCACAGTGGCTTTACCGACGGCCAGGAATCACAGTGGCTTTACCGACGGTCAGGAATCACAGTGGCTTTACCGACTGTCAGGAATCGCAGTGGCTTTACTGACGGTCAGGAATCACAATGACTTTACCAACAGTCAGGAATCAAAGTGGCTTTACTGATAGTCAGGAATCACAGTGGCTTTACCGACGGTCAGGAATCGCAGTGGCTTTACCGACGGTCAGGAATCACAATGGTTTTACCGACGGTCAGGAATCACAATGGCTTTATCGACAGTCAGGAATCACAGTGGCTTTACCGATGGTCAGGAATCACAGTGACTTTACCGACGGTCAGGAATCACAGTCGCTTTAACAACGGCCAGGAATCACAACGGCTTTACCGACGGTCAGGAATCACAGTGGCTTTACCGACGGTCAGGAATCACAGTGGCTTTACCGACATTCAGGAATCACAATGGATTTACCGACGGTCAGGAATCACAGTGGCTTTACCAACGGTCAGGAATCACAACGGCTTTACCGACGGTCAGGAATCACAATAACTTTACCGACGGTCATGAATCACAGTAACTTTACCGAGGTGATTAATGAGACGCAGGTGTAGCACTTGACAAGGACTGAACTCCCGGGTTCGATTCCCGGCGAGGGTAGAAGCATTGGGCGTGTTTCCTTACACCGGTTGTCCATGTTTACCCATCAGTAAAATGGGTACCTGCTTGTTAGTCGACTGGTGTGGGTCGCATCCTGGGACAAAATTGACCTAATTTGACCGAAATTCCCTGCATAACAAAGGGGCTTTCTGTGTAGTAGTTTGTTTATTGATGCCAGTTAGACCTGTATACCTTTTACATGTACTTGTAGAAATGTGTGATGAATGGTTTTGAAAACCGACAAGTTGAAGAATTGAGACACTTATGCAACACATGGGAATCTTTATTGAAGAAACGTTTCGCCACACAGTGGCTTCATCAGTCCAATACAAAGTAGAAATGGGTAAGTGGAGTAGAAGTTCGAGGTGCTCCCTCAACCTTCAGTCCATCACAAGAGTGATGGACTGAACACATCGATTCCAGGTTGAGGGACTGATTACCTCGAATTTCTACTCCACTTACCCATTTCTACTTTGTATTGGACTGATGAAGCCACTGTGTGGCGAAACGTTTCTTCAATAAAGAATCCCATGTGTTGCATAAGTGTCTCAATTCTTCAACTTGTAGAAATAAATATATTATTATGAATAAGACATGTCCAGCACTTGGGTATCCTTACTGCCGAAAGGTATCACCTGCGCAACAGGCTTCTTCAGTGAAATACAGACACGCTTCAAAGTGGCAATAAAGATACGAAAGTGTTGCATATTTGTCATATACAGCAACTTGTCGGTATTGTATACCATTAATAAAGATTCATGTGTTCAAGCAGTTACACTGAGTTCGAGGAGACGTATTTGTCTATTCGCCAAACATTCGTATTTATTCACCATACGTCAATAATATCTAATATATTACGCGTTTTCCTAAGTCGTCAGCAATTTTAATGAATTTATCTCTATTTTCTTCATCGTAAGTACGACAACTCTTGGTACCTTTCATTGCTTTGATGTTAGTTCTGACGATCCTCTCTGAGGTTAATCCGGAGATAGTACCCAGGATCATGGTGCCCGCACCTCGGTCTCAAACCAGTACATCCTGTTTAAAATTAACCTCTTGGATTTTAGGCCTTATAACTACATGTCTACAAATCTATTATTAATAAGGCTGTATCACAGCGCTGACCAGGGATGTGGAAAGTATCGAACTTAAGTTAATTATTAAAGGATTCACACAGAACTCAGGAGAGACAGGAGGAGCTAAAAGCGATTAGTGAAATTGAAAGAAATTTGAAATATTGCTTTTCATACGCCAAAAACAAGGCAAATACCACATCTAGTATCGGCACTTGCTCAGACAAGATGGGACTTACACAGATGACAACAAAGAAATGAGTGAAATACTGAAAGCCCAATACGACTGTGTTTAGCGAGCCACTAATCAGTCTGAAGATAGACAATACAAATGATATTTTCTCATGAATGAGTCTCAAAACTCCATCAATGTATGCCAGATTTCCGACATTACCCTAACTCTGATAGACACTGAGAAAGCCATTGACAATATGCCCATGCACTCAGCCTCAGGCCCAGACTCGTAGAACTCTGTGTTCATTAAGAACTGCAAGAGACCCCTTTTGCGTGCCCTAAGTATACTATGGAGAAGGAGCTTAGACATAGGTGAAATTCCAGTCACTTAAAACAACAGATATAGCCCCTCTCCATAAGGGTGGCAGCAAAGCATTAGACCAACAGCTCTAACGTCCCACATTATAAAAATTCTTTGAAAGACTGCTAAGAAGCACGACTGCAAACCACTTGGATTCCCCAAAACTGCACAAACCATGGCAACATAGGTTCAGAGCAGGTCGCTCCTGCCTCTCGCAACTACTGGATCACTATGATATGGTCTTGGATGCACTGGAAGAGAGAAGGAATGCAGATGTAGTATTACCTGGAGTTTACCTGGAGAGGGTTTCGGGGGTTAACGCCCCCGCGGTCAGGTCTGAGACACAGACTTTCTTTTCAGAAGCCTTTGACAAGTGTGATCATGGCGAAATAGCGCACAAAATACGTGTTAAATGAATAATTGGTAAAGAGGGAAGATGGATCTTCAACTTTCTATCCAATCGAACATAAAGAGTAGTGGTCAACAGAGTTAAATCGGAAGCTGCCATAGTAAAAAACTCTGTTCCACAAGGCACAGTACTCGACCCCATCCTGTTCCTCATCCTCATATCAGACATAGACAAAGATGTAATCCACAGCACCGTGTCATCCTTTGCAGACGATACTAGGATCTGCATGAGACTGTCATCTACTGAGGACGCGGTTAACTTCCAAGATGATATAAACCAATGGGCAACGGAAAACAATGTGATGTTCAATGAAGATAAATTCCAACTACTCCGTTATGAAAAACTGGAGGAAATAATAACTAGAACTGAGTATAGTACAAATTCTGATCATACAATAGAGCGAAAAAATAATGTGAGGGACCTGGGAGTAGTAACGTCTGAGGATCTCACATTCAAGGATCACAACAGTGCCACGATCACAGCTCCAAAGAAAATAAGAGGATGAATAATGAGAACGTTCAGAACAAGAGATGCAAAGCCAATGATGATCCTTTTCAAATCACTTGTTCTCTTAAAGCTGGAATACTGCTGTACATTGACATCTCCGTTCAAAGCAGGTGAAACTGGAGATCTAGAGAGTGTACAGAGATCCTTTACTGCACATATAAACTCTATCATACACCTCAACTACTGGGAACGCTTGGAAGCACTTGTCTTGTACTCGCGGGAACGCAGGCGAGAGAGATATATATCATAATCTACACTTGGAAAATCCTAGAAAGAATGGTCCCGAATCTGCACACAGAAATCACTCAATACGAAAGTAAAAGACTGGGCAGGCGGTGCAAAATACCCCCAATGAAAAGTATGGGCACCAATAGTGTACTAAGAGAAAACACCATAAGTGTCCTGGGCCCAAGACTGTTCAACAGCCTCCCACCATGCGTAAGGGAAATTACCAATAGCGCCCTGGCTGCCTTCAAGAGGAAGCTGGACAGATACTTAAAGTTGGTGTGGCCAGTAGTAACAGCCTGGTTAATTAGGCCCTGATGGCCCGGTGGCCTGGTGGCTAAAGCTCCCGCTTCACACACGGAGGGCCCGGGTTCGATTCCCGGCGGGTGGAAACATTTCGACACGTTTCCATACACCTATTGTCTTGTTCACCTAGCAGCAAATAGGTACCTGGGTGTTAGTCGACTGGTGTGGGTCGCATCCTGGGGGACAAGATTAAGGACCCCAATGGAAATAAGTTAGACAGTCCTTGATGACGCACTGACTTTCTTGGGTTATCCTGGGTGGCTAACCCTCCGGGGCTAAAAATCCGAACGAAATCGTATCTTATCTTATCTTATCCACCGGGAGGCCTGGTCGTGGACCGGGCCACGAGGCGGGTGATCCCCAGAATACCCTCCAGGTAGTGTATGGATGAAACACGCAAGATATACATATGTAGATAGAGTATGTACATATAGTTTTGTATCTCTTAGTATGTGGTATATGATCACATTATTTACTGCAAAAAAATACTTGCAAATAAATAATATTATTATAACTTGAGTCAAAAAATATAAAGACAACTGCAATGTATCAGCATATATTGTTCCGCCAGTAAAAGACTCGGATTCCTTTAAGAACTAAAATTATTATTATTATTATTATTATTATTATTATTATTATTATTATTATTATTATTATTATTATTATATAACGGGAAGTGCTAAACCCTTAGGGATCACGGAACTTTGAAGAGATTAAGAAATGAAAGTTGTCGGGTTGCAGTTAAAACAAGAAAATTACTCTTAATTATCTCCAGGGATATTATTACTATCCGTTATTAATTACACTAGGCAGTAAAATTGAGCTTTTTTTTATCCAGCTCAGGAACCGACCTGGTTGTTTCAACCTGCGTCTGTCACTTCTAGCAGGTGTGTAATATGGCTACATTAAGGAAACAAACGACGTTTCGCCTGTACAGTGAACTTTTTCAAGGCCGTAACGTAGTTTTATTCGTTACTTGAGAAGGGCCACTGCATGGGCGAAACTTTGTCAGTAAAGGATCTTATTGCAATGTGTTTGTGTCTTTCCATTGTATCGGTATTTTATACCATTTCTCTCCAAGGCTATGTTATGTTGCTGTGTTGGTGACTGCAGCCAGGCGTCTCCACACCGCCGCTGTGCTGGTGACTGCAGCCAGGCGTCTCCACACCGCCGCTGTGCTGGTGACTGCAGCCAGGCGTCTCCACACCACCGCTGTGCTGGTGACTGCAGCCAGGCGTCTCCACACCACCGCTGTGTTGGTGACTGCAGCCAGGCGTCTCCACACCACCGCTGTGTTGGTGACTGCAGCCAGGCGTCTCCACACCGCCGCTGTGTTGGTGACTGCAGCCAGGCGTCTCCACACCACCGCTGTGTTGGTGACTGCAGCCAGGCGTCTCCACACCGCCGCTGTGCTGGTGACTGCAGCCAGGCGTCTCCACACCACCGCTGTGTTGGTGACTGCAGCCAGGCGTCTCCACACCACCGCTGTGTTGGTGACTGCAGCCAGGCGTCTCCACACCGCCGCTGTGCTGGTGACTTCAGCCAGGCGTCTCCACACCGCCGCTGTGTTGGTGATTGCAGCCAGGCGGCTCCACACCACCGCTGTGTTGGTGACTGCAGCCAGGCGGCTCCACACCGCCGCTATGCTGGTGACTGCAGCCAGGCGTCTCCACACCACCGCTGTGTTGGTGACTGCAGCCAGGCGTCTCCACACCACCGCTGTGCTGGTGACTGCAGCCAGGCGTCTCCACACCACCGCTGTGTTGGTGACTGCAGCCAGGCGTCTCCACACCACCGCTGTGTTGGTGACTGCAGCCAGGCGTCTCCACACCACCGCTGTGTTGGTGACTGCAGCCAGGTGTCTCCACCACCGCTGTGTTGGTGACTGCAGCCAGGCGTCTCCACACCACCGCTGTGTTGGTGACTGCAGCCAGGCGTCTCCACACCACCGCTGTGTTGGTGACTGCAGCCAGGTGTCTCCACCACCGCTGTGTTGGTGACTGCAGCCAGGTGTCTCCACCACCGCTGTGTTGGTGACTGCAGCCAGGCGGCTCCACACCACCGCTGTGCTGGTGACTGCAGCCAGGCGGCTCCACACCGCCGCTGTGTTATCCACGCTCATCTCAGTGGAACCTTCCATTAAGTTCACTGTTCAGGAAGAACAAGATAAACAGTTTGCATTTCTTGATGCGCTACTCCTCAGCAAGGTTGTATACAATGGTATTCAACGACAAGATGGTGAATTAGACACATGTGCGACATCTGGGTATCTTTACTTGTAGACGTTTCGCAATCCAGTGACTTGATCAGTACAATATATGGACATAATATGAAGACTGTAGAAATATGTATAGCAGACAGTGGAAGATGAGGTAATGAGTCCCTCAGCCTAGGAGCAGGTGACAAGCACCATAGTCTTGAAGACTCTGAAACACAGGCAGGAAGATTGATGCTTATATACTGGAGTCAGAGAACCAATCTTCCTGCCTGTGTTTCAGATTCTTCAAGACAACGGTGCTTATCACCTGCTCCTAGCTAAGAGACTGATTATCTCATCTTCCACTGTCTGCTGTATCTATTTCTGCAGTCGTCATATTATGATAAAGCTACTGGTTGGCAAATTGTCTACAAGTAAAGATACACAGATGTTGCACATGTGGCTAATTCGTCCTCAAAAGTGTTATCCTTTAACGCTTATTAATTAGAAATCTAATCGATGTTATTTGTTGGTACCATGGCATGAGAACCAAGAGCGGGAGTGATCATCGACTACACCTCAGAGCATGCAGAATTTCCAGTCCTGCCGAATTAGTCCTGGAAGTGGGAAGTACAGTTCGTGCACTCTGAAGGAGAGGTGGGAAGTGAAAAATAGTCCTTATATTCATCAGACATTGACTAAACTCCAGTTTCCTCCCCACTTCATCAATGACAGTTTGGGCTAATAGCTCTCCTGCAGTGTTCCTTTTTTTGTCCTTAGACTTACTCCATTTCTACTACTACTCCACTACTACTACTACTACTACTACTACTACTACCACCACCATCACTACTACTACTATTACTTCGCTTCACTCCCCTTTCTGTTTAATATTCCCAATACTTATTAATACCACAGTAGATTATTCCCACAGCTAGGCGGATGCGCTCACCATGGAGATTTATTGCTCTGTCAGTTGGTAAAGTGACTTACAACATCGCTCATACACTTGCCAAAAGCCTCCATGACTTCTACCACACTTTAAGTTCTAGTCGAGATGAAACCCCATCTGACTCGCCAGTCTAAAGCAAAATTATACGTTATCTCTTGTGGAGGATTGTGAAGAACTTCACCTGGGAGACACTTGTAGAAGCTTGGCACAGTATGTGAGAGCAGCAGCAATACGCCTGCAAGCAGGGATGAGAAGAACAATGCCTGCGTCATTCACCGTAACTCTCACAGTCACCTTATGAACTTTAATGAGGCCAGAGTTATCATCAGTGAAGAGGACATACTCAAACAATGATGTCCAGAATGTGCGATGATTGCAACTACCAACACTGCCGCTCACAACACTGGCAGCTATGTTACTGTGGAAGTTTTAACGAAATTAATTCAACCCCACCAACACACTACAATTAGATTAGTTGTGGCCTCCGCTCCACCGCACCAGACCTCGCTCTCTCTCTCACTCTCTCTCTCTCTCAACCACTTTACTCGTATATATACTCCGATTACTCTCATTCTGTATTAGAGCGAAAAATCTCTCCCCCAGTGAAAGATCTCCTCAAGATATACCCTAGCACTACACATGTGTCACATTTCACACTTGTTCAGACATCTACCAGTTTTGGAAGAATGCTAGAGTTACCGACAAAATGTAAAAGAACATAGATGCAATTAATGTGATATTTTATTGTGGCAATAACATGTCTCATTAGTTGCATGTGTGTCCTTATACTTAGCATCTACCAGCTCCTACACCCACCTCATGACATTGCTTACAAGGAAGCAAACACACGCCCTTGTCAGCGTTGTTTGACTTAGCTCTAACTACTAGCCTATTGACAATGTTATTATAACTGTATGCTATATTAATGATTACTCAGTGACACAAATCTTAAGAGCACTACTAAAATATTTACCAAAGTCTTCAGGTGTGAGACTGAAGTTTCAATTAAGATTTTCTGGCAGTATCACGCGCTTGTCATATAAATCACAGTGGATATTATAGAGATTTGAAAGTATATATTTCCTGTATCTCATGTAATTTACATGACACACAATAAACGTGTAGCAACATCAACAAAATTACGAATTTTAATATTAATTATTAATAATCACTGTATATAAGTAATGATAGTAGGCGTGCGATTCTTTATCTATTTTGATGGTTACAAATGATTATTGACTGATTCTATTTAAAGTAATAAAAAAAAGTAATTCTGACCAACAGAAGTTTCAGTTTACGTTTAATAACATGTTTCTAACTAATTTTGGGACGGTGAAGTCAAATCTGAACCTAATTATACTCTAACAGCTACAGTTTCTGTGAAATAAAAAACCCACGATTTCACCAAGAGATTGGCATCATGAAGAAAAGATATCAGAAAAAACCTGATGATACGTTTGATGGTCGACTACTGCTGAACACTGCTGCTGGAGAGCTATACTGAATACGTTGACTGTTTTGAAAGCGATCTGCGATTTTCCTTTAATTCCACCATTATATTAAATGTTTGGACAAGTGGTGTGTTCAGGCTGTCACTTCTTTCCTTAGAATCTAGAGTGAAACATTAACTGGTCCCGCTGCCTTTGTTGTGTTCAACTCCATCAGCAACTTTTTTGCTTGTATGTTTATTTCAACATTTGCTGGTTGTGATCTATTTTCTCTCTTCATATTTATGCTTCCAAAGTGTACACACTCTGGAAACTTATGCCTTTATCTTTGTTATATACCTCTGATGAATTTCGGGAGTTTTCCTATTTCCGGCCCTGAGCCAGGCTTGTCTGCTGACGACCTGGTCAACCAGGTGCTTGCTACTGGCGGCCTGCTGTCCCACATATCACAGCCTGGTTGATCTGGTACTTGCTGGAGATTTTTGTCCAGTTTTCTCTTGAAACCTTCTTCATTTCCGGCAGTGTTTCTGATATCTTTTGGCATGGTGTTAAACAGTCTGGGACCACGGATGTTGATATAATCAAACCATACCATGGGCGGGAATAGAACCCGCGATCAGAGTCTCAAAACTCCAAACCGTCGCGTTAGCCACTGGACCAGCTAGTCACAAAAAGATTCGTCCAACTAGGTATATTTGTAAACCATAGGAAGGTTAGCATAGGCACCACTGTGACCACAAATGCAAGTTTTTACAGACGAATCTCCAGCTAGCGTGGCCGTGACGAACTCTAGCTCAAGTCCCCTCAAAGCCGTTAATGCGACGGTCTGGAGTTTTGAGACTCTCTGATCGCGGGTTCTATTCCCGCCCGTGGTATGGTTTGCTTGCAATCGTGTCATTACGATTTCGTGAGTCATGTTGATATAATATTCTCCTGTGGTACTTTTAATTTGAATCATTGTACATTTCTTCTCATAGTTCTCACTCCAGTATGCCGTTATAGCATTGTACAGATCTGGGACTAATTCCTCCAGTTTGTTTGTTTAATTCATGTTAAACGCTAAATTCATGTAGGTCATCAAGCTCAAGACGTGGTGGAGGCTTGATTCTCTGTCTGCTGAGAGCGAGACAGACCTGCTTCCTATTTGTACTCACCTATATATTGTTCCTCAAGTACTTTCCACGTATGTATTATTATATCTCTCTCTTTCTCGCTTTGAGGCGTTCCTAGAAATTTATGTGCTTCGTAAATGATTCAGTATTTGTTTCGGCTCTGATGTATCCCCTGCCTGCTCCCCTGGCGGCTCCCCTGGAGCCGTCAACACTGAGCAATACTCTAAATGAGTGAATACAAGCGATCTGAATAGTGTCACCACTAGCACTATTTCCCTTACTGTGAAAGTCTTCATTATTCACGTTGTCATTTTGCCGGAAATCGTGACATTTGCATTATTGCATTCTCTGAGAGAAAGGTCAGCTGACACAATTACTCCAAAGTCTTTTCCATGTTCCTTTTGTTCTATTTGATGATCCTTTTAGGTTTTGTATACAGCGTTCCTTTTGAGTTCTTCATTCTTTCATTTCTAAGCAGTTGAACTTATTACCACTGAGCATCATTTTATTGTCCATTGCCCAATGGAAAACTATGCTTATTTCTTCCTGCATTTTTCCCCGTCTTCTACCAAGGTGATTTTCGTGCTTGTTTTGGTACTGTCGGCAAATGATGATACAAAACTGAGGAAGCGTGCTTTTGTCTACGAGGATAAGAAACTGTAGAGGCGCCATGACCGTGCCTTGGGGGTATTAAGCTTTTTTCTTCGCTAATACTGTTTTTTTTTTATTCTCTGCTACCACTCGTTATGTTCTGTCTGCCAGAAATTTGAATATCCATTTGCCCATTTTTCCCAGTGTTATATCGCCCTCATTTTGTGTGTAATCACCCACTGATCGCATTTGTCAAATGCTTTTGCGAAATCTGCAAATGGTACATCGCCGTTTTGGTTTTCTTCAAACGCCTCCATAATTCTGTCATAGAGGTTTAATACCTGTGACAAGCATGATCCCCCAGCTGGTCTGGGTTGTGCAGATTGAACTATCCCATAAAATTTTTAATTTGGTGTCTCATCACTCTTTCGAAGACTTTTATGATGTGCGAAGTTAGGGTTGCCATTCAGTAATTTTTCGCTACTGTCTCCCTCGTGCGAAGGAGCTACATGGGCACACTTCAATGTCTCTGGCATTTTACCTTAATCTAGGTTCTTTCTCCAAAGTATACCGAGTGCTCGTGCTAGTGTACAGTTTTATACAAATTTCCACAAATCTGGTCCAGGTGCTAAATGAACGGACATGTTTCAAATTTCTTGCTCGAATTCTATGGGACTCATGCTTGTGCCAGTTGCATGGTCTGCATGGCCTTCAGATGAAATGAAAATTTCTGCATTCTCCACCCTGCTTTCGTTTAGTGAGTTACTGAACATCAGTTCACATTGGTCTTTCTAAATTTTGTTCATTGCCTTTTCATCGAAATATTTGGTGTTTCTTGTGATGTTTCTTCAGTGGCTGCTTAAGTTTTTTGCTGTTTTGATCATTTTAATGATGAGTTTTTCATGCATGTCAAATTTCTGTTTGGTTTCCTTCTGCCCATTGGCGTGCCAGTGTAAATTTCAATAAACAAAAATTTCCTGGAGTTGAGCTCTAGCAACTGAGCCCGACTCTTTTCTTATGTTTGGCTGCTTCTTGTATGTACTGTCCTCTAGTTCCACTTTTCTTCTGCCTCAAAATCTTCTAAAATTTCTTTTCTCACAATTTAATTCGTTTTAATCAGGGAAGAAGAGCCAAACCCGTAGGGGTCATGTATCGCCGGGAGGCACTGGAAGCAGTCAGGTTCAATCGTAGAAATGGGAGGATAAGTTCAGTTCCCTGGATCAAGAGCCCCTCGCCCTCATCCCGGCAGCTTCCTGGAGGGGCTGTCTTCATGGCTTGTTTCACTTTATGGTTCATTCTGGCGGCACACTTCCATATGTAGAGTACTCTATGCTGCAGGTGTGTGTGCTCTATGCTGCAGCTGTGTGTGCTCTATGCTGCAGCTGTGTGTGCTCTATGCTGCAGCTGTGTGTGCTCTATGCTGCAGCTGTGTGTGCTCTATGCTGCAGCTGTGTGTGCTCTATGCTGCAGCTGTGTGTGCTCTATGCTGCAGCTGTGTGTGCTCTATGCTGAGCTGTGTGCTTCATGCTAGAGCTGCGTGTGCTCTATGCTGCAGCTGTGTGCTCTATGCTGCAGCTGTGTGATCTATGCTGCAGTTGTGTGTGATCTATGCTGCAGCTGTGTGTGATCTATGCTGCAGTTGTGTGTGATCCATGCTGCAGTTGTGTGTGATCCATGCAGAAGCTGTGTGTGATCTATGCTGCAGTTGTGTGTGATCTATGCTGCAGCTGTGTGATCTATGCTGCAGCTGTGTGTGATCTATGCTGCAGCTGTGTGCTCTATGCTACAGCTGTGTGTGTGCTCTATGCTGCAGCTGTGTATGCTCCACACTGCAGCTGCGTGTGCCCCACACTAAAGCTGCGTGTTCTCCACACTGCAGCTGCGTGTTCTCCGCACTGCAGCTGCGTGTTCTCCACACTGCAGCTGCGTGTTCTCCACACTGCAGCTGCGTGTTCTCCACACTGCAGCTGCGTGTTCTCCACACTGCAGCTGCGTGTTATTCGTCGTGAGCTTATTTTCAGGCTAAGCACTATTATCCTACTTCCGTTCATTTACAGGCTAAGACCTGGTATCCTAGACCCGATAATTACAGGGTAAGACCTGCTATCCTACCTCTGTTCATTTACAGACTAAGAACTTTTATCCTACCTCAGGTCACCTGCAGGCAAAACCTCTGTTATCTCTCGTCCGCTAATTTACAGGCTAAAAGCTGATATCCTACTTCAGCTAATTTACAGAATAAGGGTTATTATCCTACCTCAGCTCATTTACAGGATAACAGCTGTTATCCTACCTCAGCTAATTTCAAGACTCAGACCTCAGGTACCACGCCCCCACGATGCCACTCACACCAGTCGGCTAACACCCAGGTACATATTTACCTCTTAAGTGAGCCAGAGACAACAGATGTCAGGTAACTTGCCCATACATCTCGCCCAGCCTGGGAATCAAACCCGGGTCTCCGTCGGTTGTGAGACAAAGGCGCTCTCGCTGAGTTGATTTAAAGAATTCTTGAGGTTACTGAAGGCTATTCCCGTGTTTGCTGGTGTGATTTGCGCCACTGATGTTATTGTGTGTGTAGCCGGAGTGAGATTAGCCGTGATGATGTTTGTTCCCAGAGTCTTGTTTTATTTCCTGTTTCTGTGCACGGTCGGATGTGTGTGCACGGTCACGTGTGTGCGCGGTCGGGTTTATGTCCGGTCAAGTGTGTGCATGGTCGAGTTTATGTGCTTTCAGGTGTGCGCACGGTCGGGTACATGTCTTTTTATGACCTTATATAGGATATTGTTATCATGTCCCCTCTTTTCTTCCTTTAGCAGCGTGGACATCCTCAGTGTCTTTACCAGCGTGGACATCCTCAGTGTCTTTACCAGCGTGGACATCCTCAGTGTCTTCACCAGCGTGGACATCCTCAGTGTCTTTACCAGCGTGGACATCCTCAGTGTCTTCACCAGCGTGGACATCTTCAGTGTCTTCACCAGCGTGGACATCCTCAGTGTCTTCACCAGCGTGGACATCCTCAGTGTCTTCACCAGCGTGGACATCCTCAGTGTCTTCACCAGCGTGGACATTCTCAGTGTCTTCACCAGCGTGGACATCCTCAGTGTCTTCACCAGCGTGGACATCCTCAGTGTCTTCACGAGCGTGGACATCCTCAGTGTCTTCACCAGCGTGGACATCCTCAGTGTCTTCACCAGCGTGGACATCCTCAGTGTCTTCACCAGCGTGGACATCCTCAGTGTCTTCACCAGCGTGGACATCCTCAGGGTCTTCACCAGCGTGGACATCCTCAGTGTCTTCACCAGCGTGGACATCCTCAGTGTCTTCACCAGCGTGGACATCCTCAGGGTCTTCACCAGCGTGGACATCCTCAGTGTCTTCACCAGCGTGGACATCCTCAGGGTCTTCACCAGCGTGGACATCCTCAGTGTCTTCACCAGCGTGGACATCCTCAGTGTCTTCACCAGCGTGGACATCCTCAGTGTCTTCACCAGCGTGGACATCCTCAGTGTCTTCACCAGCGTGGACATCCTCAGGGTCTTCACCAGCGTGGACATCCTTAGTGTCTTCAACCTTTCATCATAATCCACAATTTAACTCTGGTAGCCATTTTGTAGTTCTTCTTTGGACGGCTTCTAAGTTATGAGTGTGTTGAAGTGTGTGGATCCCGTGCAGTCCCGCAAAATCCAATTTTGGTGTAATATATGTCGTAAACTGGTGTTTTTATCGTGTCTTCCTAGTTATTGGACGATACAAAACTTTTCCCGATACCGATTCTCAATTTTAGGCCGATTCCGATAAAATCAAATTTAGCCGATACTTAACGATACCGATGCTTCGTCACACCTCTATTGTTCCATTCATGTACCCCAAAGTGCTTTGATAATTCACCGGCGAAGCATACGGGTTTCTTACAATTTTGTTTAATAGGATCGTTCGGAGACAATTTTTATTTAATAATAATAACTCCCAGGTCTCTTTGTCTGATACTTTCAATATTTTCTATCAAAATTCTTCATGCGGCTTGACTCTGCTTTCTCCCATATCCATTACATATCCATTACTTTATCTACCGTACATTATCAGTTACTATGTCTGCCCCGTTTATCTAAGTCGTATCATAAAGATTTGTAATAATTTTTACTCTTTATTTTGCATAATAAAGCACAATAAAGAACGTGTATTTACACAGTATTTTATTCCTTCTGATAAGTCATTTACGTAAATTGTAAACGTCATTTCCGATCCTTGCGGCACCCCACTTGTCACATCTGCCCATGGTGATACTTTCCTCTTAGAGTTGTCGTACTCAAATGTGTGTACACCCAGGCGTGTGTGCACCCAGGTGTGTGTGCACCAAGGTACGTGTGCACACAAGTGTGTATGTGCACCCAGAGGTGTGTGTAAGTTTATTCAGGTATAGATACACATAAACACAGTTGCATAAATTATCATACATACCAGTATATCTGTAGATTACCTAGGATAACCCATAAAAGTGTGCACCTATGCGTGTGTACACAGGTGTGTGTGAACCCAGGTGTGTACACTAATCTGTCAGTGTAATGTTTTATTTATTTTATTGATGCATTGGTCAGTATTAAATGATGATTCAATACACATTAATTAATATATTTCTCAGTATTAAAGTATGTTCTATTTACATAGTTGATGTTTGTCCCAGTGTTAGCTTTCAGTCTTATTTCAGTAGATATTATCTTAATTTGTGATACCGATACTAAATTTTAGTACGATACCGATGCTGATATTCAATTTCAGACCGACGCTGATACGAAAAAAAAAATGCCGATACCCATCGAAACCGGTACTATCATTCAATTTTAAGCCGTCATCGATACCATTAAAATTAGCCGATACCATCAATACCGATACAGTGACACACCTCTCAGTATTAATCTACGTCTCAGTATATATTTAAAGTATGTCTTAATAACAAAGTATATCTTAGTGTCTTATATCTTGTTATTAATTGGTGATTAATAGATGTTTTAACTAAATAATTCTTTAATTCATGAAATAATTATTGTAATAATTTGTCCCGGTAGTGATATAATATCCAGTATTAACGAATATTTTCGTATTAATTTAATACCCATTATTAACGTATTGTATATCTCGACATTAATTAAATACTTATTATTAACTTTCTGTATATCTCGGTATTAATTAAATAATCATTATTAACGTGCTGTATATCTCGGTATTAATTAAATACTCATTATTAACGTGCTGTATATCTCGGTATTAATTAAATATTCATTATTAACGTATTGTATATCTCGGTATTAATTAAATACTCATTATTAACTAATTGTATATCTCGGTATTAATTAAATACTCATTATTAACGTACTGTATATCTCGGTATTAATTAAGTACTTATTATTAACGTACTGTATATCACGCTATTAATTAAATACTCATTATTAACGTGCTGTATATCTCGGTATTAATTAAATACTCATTAATAACGTTTTGCATATCTCGGTATTAATTAAATACTCATTATTAACGTGATGTATATCTCGTTATTAACTAAATACTCAGCAGTAATTTATGTTTGGTATTAATGTGTCCCATTATTAATATTATGTACCTATCTAATGTATATAAATAAATGTATATATTATCTTCCTTTGAAAGGTACAAGTTCAATCATTTACAACTTACAGTCAAGTGCCTATGCTAAATGTGACTTATTCATTTACAACTTACAGACAAGTGTCTGTATTAAATGCAGCTTGATTATTTACAACTTAGGTAAGGGTCTGTACTAAATGCAACATACTCGTTTACAACTTATAAATCAGTATCTATATTAAATACTGCTTTACATCTAAGTCTTAAACCGCAATTACGAAAAAGATACTGACAGCATGAGAAGAGGTTTCTCAATACATATTTTGTTATTTATTAGTATAGAAGTATGAGATATATTTATAGCAAAATACAGATAAATTTTATTATTAATGTATTCGGAGTGAACAGTGTCACAGGACAGAAACATTTTTACAATATTTTGTCCTAAGAATATGAATAGAAAAATCTGATATATTTCTGACAAAATGCAAATAAAATATGATATGGTCGAAGTCACAGTGAAACAAGGTATTCCAGGACCACAATCCCAGTAACGCTGACCATCATGCACCCCTCACCCCCCCCCCCTATAAAATGACTTAGGAAAAGAAGGGCAAGTAATATGATAGTTCAGGAAAGTTTGATAAAAGAGGTAGGTGCCTGACAGGCAAAACGTTTCGCTCTCCTTGGTTAAAACGTTGTTGTATTAAAGGTTTTTGCAGTTTTATGTCTTCGTCAGATACTCATCTTGGCCATTACGATGAGCCTTTGTCTTTATTTGGGGAAGAAATTCTGCAGTAGCAGCTCATGTTATGATCTTATTGTTTTACGGAGCGGACCGGAAAGCCAGCGGTAGGTCTCGGCCATGTGACCAAAACCTAAACTGAGTGGTTCAAAATATGACTAACACCCGCAGAGAACTTCCCCAGTCTACTCGTAATTAAAACACCACACCTACGCAGGTACTGTTTAGATATGGCTGAAAGCTTAAAGTCGATCTAATATTCATTCTTCATTATAACACGGAAACTGCCAAGGCAGAAAAATTAGAAGTATATCACATCTGAATCAGAATCTATAATTTCAACAAACTTGACAAAAAGACTATAATATATATATATATATATATATATATATATATATATATATATATATATATATATATATATATATATATATATATACATATATATTATAGTCTTTTTGTCAAGTTTGTTGAAATTATAGATTCTGATTCAGATGTGATATACAAGGAATTCGCGAGGGCATGCGAAATATACACAAACACTGATCTCTGGCTGAAGGAGACTCGAACCTACGAACCTTAGGACAAGGTACGCAGTGCTTTACCAATTTACCCACACTGGACCAATACCTTGGCGTGTAGCATGCGCTACACGTTTGATCCAAGGCAGCCAGCTTTCAGGGAGAAGGCTTACAGCTTTTCATCTCATCCCATCTCATCTCTAGTAAGGCTGATGCATGCAGGGGATGAGATGAAAAGCTGTAAGCCTTCTCCCTGAAAGCTGGCTGCCTTGGATCAAACGTGTAGCGCATGCTACACGCCAAGGTATTGGTCCAGTGTGGGTAAATTGGTAAAGCACTGCGTACCTTGTCCTAAGGTTCGTAGGTTCGAATATATATATATATATATATATATATATATATATATATATATATATATATATATATATATATACAATTACTAAAAAAGAGAAGAAGAAAAACTTTATAAAACTGGGTTGCTTAAATGTGCGTGGATGTAGTGCGGATGACAAGAAACAGATGATTGCTGATGTTATGAATGAAAAGAAGTTGGATGTCCTGGCCCTAAGCGAAACAAAGCTGAAGGGGGTAGGAGAGTTTCAGTGGGGGGAAATAAATGGGATTAAATCTGGAGTATCTGAGAGAGTTAGAGCAAAGGAAGGGGTAGCAGTAATGTTAAATGATCAGTTATGGAAGGAGAAAAGAGAATATGAATGTGTAAATTCAAGAATTATGTGGATTAAAGTAAAGGTTGGATGCGAGAAGTGGGTCATAATAAGCGTGTATGCACCTGGAGAAGAGAGGAATGCAGAGGAGAGAGAGAGATTTTGGGAGATGTTAAGTGAATGTATAGGAGCCTTTGAACCAAGTGAGAGAGTAATTGTGGTAGGGGACTTGAATGCTAAAGTAGGAGAAACTTTTAGAGAGGGTGTGGTAGGTAAGTTTGGGGTGCCAGGTGTAAATGATAATGGGAGCCCTTTGATTGAACTTTGTATAGAAAGGGGTTTAGTTATAGGTAATACATATTTTAAGAAAAAGAGGATAAATAAGTATACACGATATGATGTAGGGCGAAATGACAGTAGTTTGTTGGATTATGTATTGGTAGATAAAAGACTGTTGAGTAGACTTCAGGATGTACATGTTTATAGAGGGGCCACAGATATATCAGATCACTTTCTAGTTGTAGCTACACTGAGAGTAAAAGGTAGATGGGATACAAGGAGAATAGAAGCATCAGGGAAGAGAGAGGTGAAGGTTTATAAACTAAAAGAGGAGGCAGTTAGGGTAAGATATAAACAGCTATTGGAGGATAGATGGGCTAATGAGAGCATAGGCAATGGGGTCGAAGAGGTATGGGGTAGGTTTAAAAATGTAGTGTTAGAGTGTTCAGCAGAAGTTTGTGGTTACAGGAAAGTGGGTGCAGGAGGGAAGAGGAGCGATTGGTGGAATGATGATGTAAAGAGAGTAGTAAGGGAGAAAAAGTTAGCATATGAGAAGTTTTTACAAAGTAGAAGTGATGCAAGGAGGGAAGAGTATATGGAGAAAAAGAGAGAAGTTAAGAGAGTGGTGAAGCAATGTAAAAAGAGAGCAAATGAGAGAGTGGGTGAGATGTTATCAACAAATTTTGTTGAAAATAAGAAAAAGTTTTGGAGTGAGATTAACAAGTTAAGAAAGCCTAGAGAACAAATGGATTTGTCAGTTAAAAATAGGAGAGGAGAGTTATTAAATGGAGAGTTAGAGGTATTGGGAAGATGGAAGGAATATTTTGAGGAATTGTTAAATGTTGATGAAGATAGGGAAGCTGTGATTTCGTGTATAGGGCAAGGAGGAATAACATCTTGTAGGAGTGAGGAAGAGCCAGTTGTGAGTGTGGGGGAAGTTCGTGAGGCAGTAGGTAAAATGAAAGGGGGTAAGGCAGCCGGGATTGATGGGATAAAGATAGAAATGTTAAAAGCAGGTGGGGATATAGTTTTGGAGTGGTTGGTGCAATTATTTAATAAATGTATGGAAGAAGGTAAGGTACCTAGGGATTGGCAGAGAGCATGCATAGTTCCTTTGTATAAAGGCAAAGGGGATAAAAGAGAGTGCAAAAATTATAGGGGGATAAGTCTGTTGAGTGTACCTGGTAAAGTGTATGGTAGAGT
>NC_091298.1:27584462-27616962 GCF_038502225.1 Cherax quadricarinatus
TCTACTTATTTGCTGTGTCTGTAACTGAGGTGTCTGTCTTCTTGTCTGTGGTGCCTATCTCCCTCTCAGTGGAACCGTCTTTAGGAACTCGACAGACAGCCACCTTCTCGTGGTGAGTTCTGGGAGTTTTGAATGTCTGTAAGTATACATATATGAATGTCTGTAGGTATACTTATATGAATGAAGGAGTATACATTATCAGTGTCTTGACAGAATATGCCTATATAGGATCAAATCTTATTAAATCTCATTCCACAGACGCTGAGGGATCCTGAATGATTTACTGCTCAAAGAGAACATAATAATAATGTGCTATCTGTCACGCTATTTGTGTCTCCCAGTCTGTGGTGACTGTCTCCCAGTTTGTGGTGACTGTCTCCCAGTTTGTGGTAACTGTCTCCCAGTCTGTGGTAACTGTCTCCCAGTTTGTGGTAACTGTCTCCCAGTTTGTGGTGACTGTCTCCCAGTTTGTGGTAACTGTCTCCCAGTTTGTGGTAACTATCTCCCAGTTTGAGGTGACTGTCTCCCAGTCTGTGGTAACTGTCTCCCAGTCTGTGGTAACTGTCTCACAGTTTGTGGTGACTGTCTCCCAGTTTGTGGTAACTGTCTCCCAGTTTGTGGTGACTGTCTCCCAGTTTGTGGTGACTGTCTCCCAGTTTGTGGTAACTGTCTCCCAGTTTGTGGTGACTGTCTCCCAGTTTGTGGTGACTGTCTCCCAGTTTGTGGTGACTGTCTCCCAGTTTGTGGTAACTGTCTCCCAGTCTGTGGTAACTGTCTCCCAGTCTGTGGTAACTGTCTCCCAGTTTGTGGTAACTGTCTCCCAGTTTGTGGTGACTGTCTCCCAGTTTGTGGTAACTGTCTCCCAGTTTGTGGTAACTATCTCCCAGTTTGTGGTGACTGTCTCCCAGTTTGTGGTGACTGTCTCCCAGTCTGTGGTAACTGTCTCCCAGTTTGTGGTAACTGTCTCCCAGTTTGTGGTGACTGTCTCCCAGTTTGTGGTAACTGTCTCCCAGTTTGTGGTAACTGTCTCCCAGTTTGTGGAGACTGTCTCCCAGTTTGTGGTGACTGTCTCCCAGTTTGTGGTGACTGTCTCCCAGTCTGTGGTGACTGTCTCCCAGTTTGTGGTGACTGTCTCCCAGTTTGTGGTGACTGTCTCCCAGACTGTGGTAACTGTCTCCCAGTTTGTGGTGACTGTCTCCCAGTCTGTGGTAACTGTCTCCCAGTTTGTGGTGACTGTCTCCCAGTTTGTGGTAACTGTCTCCGAGTCTGTGGTAACTGTCTCCCAGTCTGTGGTAACTGTTTCCCAGTCTGTGCTAACTGTCTCCCAGTCTGTGGTAACTGTCTCCAAGTCTGTGGTAACTGTCTCCCAGTCTATGGTAGCTGACTCCCAGTCTGTGGTAACTGTCTCCCAGTCTGTGGTAACTGTCTCCCACTCTGTGGTAACTGTCTCCCAGTCTGTGGTAACTGTGTCCCAGTCTGTGGTAACTGACTCCCAGTCTGTGGTGACTGTCTCCCAGTCTGTGGTAACTGTCTCCCAGTCTGTGGTAACTGTCTCCCAGTCTGTGGTAATTGTCTCCCAGTCTGTGGTGACTGTCTCCCAGTCTGTGGTAACTGTCTCTCAGTCTGTGGTAACTGTCTCCCAGTCTGTGGTAACTGTCTCCCAGTCTGTGGTGGCTGTCTCCCAGTCTGTGGTAACTGTCTCCCAGTCTGTGGTGACTGTCTCCCAGTCCGTGGTAACTGTCTCCCAGTCTGTGGTAAATGTCTCCCAGTCTGTTGTGACTGTCTCCCTGTCTGTGGTAACTGTCTCCCAGTCTGTGGTAACTGTCTCCCAGTCTGTGGTAACTGTCTCCCAGTTTGTGGTGACTGTCTCCCAGTCTGTGGTAACTGTCTCCCAGTTTGTGGTGACTGTCTCCCAGTTTGTGGTAACTGTCTCCCAGTTTGTGGTGACTGTCTCCCAGTTTGTGGTGACTGTCTCCCAGTTTGTGGTAACTGTCTCCCAGTCTGTGGTAACTGTCTCCCAGTCTGTGCTAACTGTCTCCCAGTCTGTGGTAACTGTTTCCCAGTCTGTGCTAACTGTCTCCCAGTCTGTGGTAACTGTCTCCAAGTCTGTGGTAACTGTCTCCCAGTCTATGGTAGCTGACTCCCAGTCTGTGGTAACTGTCTCCCAGTCTGTGGTAACTGTCTCCCAGTCTGTGGTAACTGTCTCCCACTCTGTGGTAACTGTCTCCCAGTCTGTGGTAACTGTGTCCCAGTCTGTGGTAACTGACTCCCAGTCTGTGGTGACTGTCTCCCAGTCTGTGGTAACTGTCTCCCAGTCTGTGGTAACTGTCTCCCAGTCTGTGGTAATTGTCTCCCAGTCTGTGGTGACTGTCTCCCAGTCTGTGGTAACTGTCTCTCAGTCTGTGGTAACTGTCTCCCAGTCTGTGGTAACTGTCTCCCAGTCTGTGGTGGCTGTCTCCCAGTCTGTGGTAACTGTCTCCCAGTCTGTGGTGACTGTCTCCCAGTCCGTGGTAACTGTCTCCCAGTCTGTGGTAAATGTCTCCCAGTCTGTTGTGACTGTCTCCCTGTCTGTGGTAACTGTCTCCCAGTCTGTGGTAACTGTCTCCCAGTCTGTGGTGACTGTCTTCCAGTTTGTAGTAACTGTCTCCCAGTCTGTGGTAACTGTCTCCCAGTATGTGGTGATTGTCTTCCAGTTTGTAGTAACTGTCTCCCAGTCTGTGGTGACTATCTCCCAGTATATGGTGACTGTCTCTCAGTCTGTGGTAACTGTCTCCCAGTTTGTGGTAACTGTCTCCCAGTTTGTGGTAACTGTCTCCCAGTTTGTGGTGACTGTCTCCCAGTTTGTGGTGACTCTCTCCCAGTCTGTGGTAACTGTCTCCCAGTTTGTGGTGACTGTCTCCCAGTCTGTGGTAACTGTCTCCCAGTTTGTGGTGACTGTCTCCCAGTTCGTGGTAACTGTCTCCCAGTCTGTGGTAACTGTCTCTCAGTCTGTGGTAACTGTCTCCCAGTTTGTGGTAACTGTCTCCCAGTTTATGGTGACTGTCTCCCAGTTTGTGGTAACTGTCTCCCAGTTTGTGGTAACTATCTCCCAGTTTGTGGTGACTGTCTCCCAGTTTGTGGTGACTGTCTCCCAGTCTGTGGTAACTGTCTCCCAGTTTGTGGTAACTGTCTCCCAGTTTGTGGTGACTGTCTCCCAGTTTGTGGTGACTGTCTCCCAGTTTGTGGTAACTGTCTCCCAGTCTGTGGTAACTGTCTCCCAGTCTGTGCTAACTGTCTCCCAGTCTGTGGTAACTGTTTCCCAGTCTGTGCTAACTGTCTCCCAGTCTGTGGTAACTGTCTCCAAGTCTGTGGTAACTGTCTCCCAGTCTATGGTAACTGACTCCCAGTCTGTGGTAACTGTCTCCCAGTCTGTGGTAACTGTCTCCCAGTCTGTGGTAACTGTCTCCCACTCTGTGGTAACTGTCTCCCAGTCTGTGGTAACTGTGTCCCAGTCTGTGGTAACTGACTCCCAGTCTGTGGTGACTGTCTCCCAGTCTGTGGTAACTGTCTCCCAGTCTGTGGTAACTGTCTCCCAGTCTGTGGTAATTGTCTCCCAGTCTGTGGTGACTGTCTCCCAGTCTGTGGTAACTGTCTCTCAGTCTGTGGTAACTGTCTCCCAGTCTGTGGTAACTGTCTCCCAGTCTGTGGTGGCTGTCTCCCAGTCTGTGGTAACTGTCTCCCAGTCTGTGGTGACTGTCTCCCAGTCCGTGGTAACTGTCTCCCAGTCTGTGGTAAATGTCTCCCAGTCTGTTGTGACTGTCTCCCTGTCTGTGGTAACTGTCTCCCAGTCTGTGGTAACTGTCTCCCAGTCTGTGGTGACTGTCTTCCAGTTTGTAGTAACTGTCTCCCAGTCTGTGGTAACTGTCTCCCAGTATGTGGTGATTGTCTTCCAGTTTGTAGTAACTGTCTCCCAGTCTGTGGTGACTATCTCCCAGTATATGGTGACTGTCTCTCAGTCTGTGGTAACTGTCTCCCAGTCTGTGGTAACTGTCTCCCAGTCTGTGGTAACTGTCTCCCAGTCTGTGGTAACTGTCTCCCAGTCTGTGGTAACTATCTCCCAGTCTGTGGTGACTGTCTCCCAGTTTGTAGTAACTGTCTCCCAGTCTGTGGTGACTGTCTCCCAGTCTGTGGTGACTGTCTCCCAGTCTGTGGTGACTGTCTCTTTCAGCGAGGTATGCCTCTCCCAGTTAAAAGGTTCTTGTTTATAGTCTACCTACTAAGGAATCCAGTTAGACTAAACCTTCTTATCTTTTATCTGCGGATAACATCTGCCATTGGAGTTTACCATCCTGAATTTTACCATCCTGAAGTTTACCATCCTGAAGTTTACCATCCTGAAGTTTACCATCCTGAAGTTTACCATCCTGAAGCTTACCATCCTGAAGTTTACCATCCTGAAGTTTACCATCCTGAAGCTTACCATCCTGAAGTTTACCACCCTGAAGAGTCGTATTTCCGAGGGAGTACGTCTGGTTCACAATATCTCGGAGAAGGAAAAAATCTAATGGTTGCAGTCATAACATGGGGTTGACCATGTTATGACTGCATAGAGGTGGACCAGTAAGCCAGCGGAAGGCCTCGGTCAAATGACCAAAACCTCCAGCTGCGGGTCATCATATGATTAAGACCCGCGTCAGGAAACAATTGTCCTGTTTCCTGACAAACCTTTTCCTAACCTTACCTATCTTGGAAATCTTCATGAATGGGAAATGTGCAGGCGAGTACGAATAAGAAGCCCCCACCGCGTCCTGCGCTGAATGACCCATATAGGTTTAGTGCTTAGCATAAGTGCATTATTATGTGCATTATCAAGTGTCACCCATTTCTGCACAAACAATACATCATGTGGAAATAAAATTTAAATTGATTTATTTACAGCTACGATGGTGATCACTCTAGAAAAACCATACCACGGGCGGGGTAGAACCCGCGGTCAGAGTCATGAAATTCAGCGGGTTCTATCCCCACCCATGGTATGGTTTGTTTGCAATCGTGTCATTACGATTTCGTGAGTCGTGATCACTCTACCTGGAGACTTTACCGGCATGACGACCTTCTACCTTCATTACTTGTGAGTTTACATTCCTGGGAGTCTAAGTATATAAGAAGCCACTTTTTTCCCCGCCAGGAGCACCGGTATGCATCAGGAAAGCCATTACCTGTCTGAGTAGTGATTTCCTAGCGAGTGCATAGAAATACACTTGCAAATGCGCAGCGATATAAGAGTAATATAGAGTCTACTGAAGGACAGACAAGGAGGCTTCAGACACTGTAGTGAGAAGACAACAAAAATAGGTAAAGACGAGCGTTGTAGACAGAATTTTCTGTGCAACAAAACTCAGTACAGTGTTTATAAACATCAACATTAACACGAGGAGATGAACACTGGATTGAGAGAAAAGTTTTTCTGATATCGTAATTAATGACACCATCTTACAACGAACGAACTAAGATGTCATTATATACACAATGAGTTCAGATCAGGCCCATTGTGCTCTACAACCTAGAGAATGACGAGATAGTGACCCAGGGTTACGAAAATGATCAGATGGAGACCAAGAATTATTAAAATGACCAGATAGAGACAGAGGATTATCAAAATGGGCTTTCCACAGCCAGAATATTGGACACTTGAGACAGAATTTAACATATGACTTCAAATATATTAAACCTGTGTTAATTCAACTGGAGATGGAAAAATAATTTATAAAGAACATTTATATTTTAATGAGAAAAAAAGTAATTTCTTGAAAATACCTGAAAATTATTTTTAAACTATTGCATAAAATCAACGTTTTCTTAATATAATATAATGAGATATTGTGCAATTTTTTCCCTCAAATGCCGATTCCAGATTGAATTTGATAGAAAAGAACAATCAGACCATAAAAAAGGGGAAACACTGCAGGAGGCCTATTGGCCCATACTAGGCAGGTCCATCTCAAACCCAAAATTACTAACAAAAATATGTGCCCAGCCCATTTCAGTGCTTCCCACTGAATAAACTTTGATACCATATTAACTCGAGTCAAAGTCTCACTCAGATCCAACTCCTCTTACTCATGTATTTATCTAACCTAAATTTGAAGCTACCTAAGGTTTTAGCTTCAGTAATCCTACTGTGTAGACTGTTCCACTCATCGACTACTCTTGCCTATATCCTTTCTAAATTTAAACTTTTCTAATTTGAATCCATTTTTTTTTCAAGTTTTTTCTTGGAGGGATACCCTCACGACCTTATTTATATCTCCTTTGCTTATGCCCATCTTCCACTTATACACTTCAATCATGTCTCCCCTCATTCTTCTTCTTACAAGAAAATGCAGTTTAAGTGATTTCAATCTCTCTTCGTATGGAAGATTTCTCATGCAAAGGGTTAATTTTGTCATTCTTCTCTGAATGTTTTCTAACGAGTTTATATCCATTCTGCAGTATGGAGACCATAACTGAGCTGCATAATCTAAATGGGGTCCTAATGATGTGTAGAGCTATGGTATAACCTCTGAACTTCAGTTGCTAATACTTTATGACATAAATCCCAGTAATCTGTTTGCCTTATTACGTACGTTTAGGCATGGTTGTCTTGGTTTTAGGCTACTGCTTACCATAACTCCCAAGTCATTTTCGTATTCTGTATTGCTAATTTCTATATTATTTAGTTTATAGGTACTAGGGTTACTTACTTTTCCGAGTTTCAAAACTTTACATTTGTCTACACTGAACTGTATCTGCCACTTTTCTGACCATAACACGAGCTTGTCTAAATCCTCCTGAAGCAAGATGGCATTTTCATCAGAATAAATTATCCTGCGTATTTTTGTATCGTCAGCAATTTTTTTTTTTTTTTTTTCAACAAGTCGGCCGTCTCCCAGCGAGGCAGGGTGACCCAAAAAAAAGAAAGAAAATCCCCAAAAAGAAAATACTTTCATCATCATTCAACACTTTCACCACACTCACACATTATCACTGCTTTTGCAGAGGTGCTCAGAATACAACAGTTTAGAAGCATATACGTATAGAGATACACAACATATCCCTCCAAACTGCCAATATCAAATATCAGCAAATTTATTATCACTTATTATTCTGTCGTCAAGGTCATTAATGAATATTATGAACAATACTGGGCCCTAAAACTGATCCTTGTGCAAAGCCACCTGTGACTGATCCCCACTGAGATTTCACTCCATTTATGCAGACTCTCTGTTTCATGTTGGTGAGCCATGCCTCGATCTATGACTTTTTCCTCAAATACCATGAACTGCCACTTTCTTTAAAAGTCATTTGTGTGGTACTCTATCAAAAGCTTTCCTAAAATCCAAATAAATAATATCGCATTCTTTATCATGATCAACAACCTCAAAAGCATTACTGAAGGAAGTCAGTAGATTAGTCAGGCAGGAACGGCCCCTAATGAATCCATGCTGAGTATCATAGAGCAAATTATTCTTATCATAAAAAGCTATAACAGCTATAATTGACTCTAGTAATTTGCCTACAAATGAGCTCAGGCGTTTTGAGTGGTAATTTGACGGTAATGACTTATCCCCTAACTCACCCATCAATCTGCATATATCCTGTAACTCATCCATCAATCTACATCATGTAACTCATCCATCAATCTACATCTACATCATACCACATCATGCAGTTCCCCCACTATCATCATGCAGCTACTCCCTACTATCATGCTACATGCGGCTCCCCCGTACCATCATTCCACATCATGGTGCTTGCCTGTCATCATGCCACATCATTCAGCTCCATACCATCATGCCACATCATGTGGCTCCCCTACCATCATGCCACATCATGCAGCTCCTCCCTACCATCATGCCACATCATGTAGCGTCTGTGTCATCATGCCACATCATGCGGCTCCCCCTACCACCATACCACATTATGCAGCTCCCCCCTACCATTATGCCACATCATGCAGCATCTCTGTCATCATGCCATATCATGCGGCTCCCCCCTACCAACATGCCACATTATGCAGCTCCTCCCTACCATCATGCCACATCATGCAGCTTCCCTGCCAACATGCCACATCATGCAGTTCCCCCTATCATCAAGCCACATCATGCAGCTTCCCTGTCATCATGCCACATCATGCAGTTCCCCCCTACCATCATGCCACATCATGCAGCTCCTCCCTACCATCATGCCACATCATGCAGCTTCCCTGTCATCATGCCACATCATGCAGCTCCCACCTACCATCATGCCACATTATGCGGCTCCTCCCTACCATCATGCCACATCATACAGCTCCTCCCTACCATCATGCCACATGATGCAGCTGCCCTACCAACATGCCACATCATGCAGCCCCTCCTTATCATCCTGCCACATCATGCAAATCCCCTACCATCATGCCACATCATGCAGTTCTTCCCTACAATCATGACACATCGTGCAGCTCTCCTGTCATCATGCCACATCATGCAGCTCCCCCCTACCATCACGACACATCATGCAGCTTCCCTGTTATCATGCCACATCATGCGGATTCCCCCTACCATAATGCCACATCATGCAGATCCTCCCTACCATCATGCCACATCATGCAGCTTCCCTGTCATCATGCAGCTCCCCCTACCAACATGCCACATCATGCAGCTCCCCCCTACCAACATGCCACATCATGCAGCTTCTCCCTACCATCATGCCACATCATGCAGCTCCCCCTACCAACATGCCACATCATGCAGCCCGTCCTTATCATCATGCCACATCATGCAACTCCCATATCATCATGCCACATCATGCAGGTTCCCCTACCATAATGCCACATCATACAGATCCTCTCTGCCATCATGCCACATCATGCAGCTTCCCTGTCATCATGCCACATCATGCAGCTCCTTCGTACCATCATGCTACATCATGCAGCTCCCCTACCAACATGCCACATCATGCAGCTCCTCCCTACCATCATGCCACATCATGCAGCTTCCCTGCCAACATGCCACATCATGCAGCTCCCCCTACCATCAAGCCACATCATGCAGCATCTCTGTCATCATGCCACATCATGCAGTTCCCCCCTACCATCATGCCACATCATGCAGCTCCTCCCTACCATCATGCCACATCATGCAGCTTCCCTGTCATCATGCCACATTATGCAGCTCCCCCTACCATCATGCCACATTATGCGGCTCCTCCCTACCATCATGCCACATCATGCAGCTCCTCCCTACCATCATGCCACATCATGCAGCTCCCCTACCAACATGCCACATCATGCAGCCCCTCCTTATCATCATGCCACATCATGCAAATCCCCTACCATCATGCCACATCATGCAACTTCCCTGTCATCATGCCACATCATGCAGCTCCCCCTACCATCATGCCACATCATGCAGTTCTTCCCTATATTCATGACACATCATACAGCTCCCCTGTCATCATGCCACATCATGCAGCTCCCCCTACCATCACGACACATCATGCAGCTTCCCTGTTATCATGCCACATCTTGCGGCTTCCCCCTACTTAATGCCACATCATGCAGATCCTCCCTACCATCATGCCACATCATGCAGCTTCCCTGTCATCATGCCGCATCATGCAGCTCCCCCTACTATCACGACACATCATGCAGCTTCCCTGTTATCATGCCACATCTTGCGGTTTCCCCCTACCATAATGCCACATCATGCAGCTCCCCCTACCAACATGCCACATCATGCAGCCCGTCCTTATCAGCATGCCACATCATGCAACTCCCCTACCATCATGCCACATCATGCAACTTCCCTGTCATCATGCCACATCATGCAGCTCCGTCGTACCATCATGCTACATCACGCAGCTCCCCCTACCAACATGCCACATCATGCAGCTCCTCCCTACCATCATGACACATCATGCAGCTCCCCTGTCATGATGTGTCATGATCAGAAACAAGTCACAGTTTAAACCAACTTAATGTTTTCTTATGTGTCTATAACATCTGAAGATCGTTGCTAAACATTTGTATGTTTACACGAACTTTGCTATCGTTTTAAAAAGCAGGTCAGTCTTACTTAGAAAAAAGTTTGGATGGATTTAAGTCTGTGTAGGTCCTACTTTGCTTTTTTGGAAGAAATTTTAAAAATTAAAATACTGCTTTTCATGCAATTATTTCTGAGTGCCGCATCTAATTTGCCAGCCAATGGCTTTGTAAATTCAATACAGTTTATTCTATTAATTTTAGTATTTAGAAGAGGAGATAATCAATACTTTATACTTCAAGATATTGCAACACGTCTGCAAGATAAAGATGCCCAGGAGCTGCACATGTCTAATTTATCAATTTGTCGATACTGTACATTAAGTTATTATACTTGTCCGACACAGCAACATCAAGGAATATTGGTATAGATGACATCTGCAACCTCTTTATTAACCTCTGACCCAACTATTGGGCATGACGTATTTCCACTAGTAGGTCCCGCCCACCGGTGACGATGTCTTCAACTGCTGTACCTCGTCTGACTCCAGCATGTAAGTTCATCGTCTTTCCGCCTATGATTCAGACCAAAGTAATGGATATCTTCTTCAAGGTTGAGGGACAAATGACCTCATCTTCTGTCGTTTCCAATTAATAAGCTTTGTGTTGAATTGATAAAGCCACTAGTTTGGCGATACGTCTTCAAAATAATGTTACCAGGAGTTGCACATGTGCCTTTATCACCGAGGTTCATCTCAAGACCAAGCAAAGAAGATCCTAGCTGCCATAAAGAAGACGACGACGACGACGGGCGGAGCTGAGAAACCTCCGATGAAAATCAACAGTCTATCGACAAGTGCCTTTGACAAATAGTAAGAAACTAAGCATCGATGAGCAGAAGGTTGTTTCAGCTGAGCTGCCACAAATGGCCACACAGAGAAAAAAAAAACTGATTATTTCGGATCCATGGCCAACTCTCAGGTTTCCTGGACGTGGACCTTAGGACTGGGAAGGCCGGGAAGCCTTCGAAACCCTTTGAGAGAGCATTAGCCACATTAACTACATCAGTGATGTAACTGAACGAGGGATGGAGCCTTTAGAGACCTTCAGTAGTTCCCTCATCAAACACAAAGATAATAAACAGCTCCTCCCCCAAGCAATGTCTTCCCACCGCTGCGCCGCCAATACACGGACGCAAAATAAGAAAAAAAAAATTTGACGAAAGTGAAAGAAAAATACCTATGTACAGCTCAGGATATTTATTAAAGGCAACGTTTCGCCACGAGTGGCTTCATCAGTCCTAATAAGAGACGAGTATATATAGTGGCAGGAGTCAGGTGGTACAGTGTGAGTGGGTGATAGTAGTAGTAGTGGTAGTAGTATTAGTGGTAGTAGTAGTAGTAGTGGTAGTAGTAGTAGTGGTAGTAGTAGCAGTGGTAGCAGTAGTAGTAGTAGTAGTAGTGGTAGTAGTAGTAGTAGTAGTGGTAGTAGTATTAGTGGTAGTAGTAGCAGTAGTGGTAGTAGTAGTAGTGGTAGTAGTAGTAGTAGTAGTGGTAGTAGTAGTAATGGTAGTAGTAGTGCTAGTAGTAGTAGTGGTAGTAGTGGTAGTGGTAGTAGTAGTAGTAGTAGTGGTAGTAGTATTAGTGGTAGTAGTAGCAGTAGTGGTAGTAGTAGTAGTGGTAGTAGTAGTAGTAGTAGTGGTAGTAGTAGTAATGGTAGTAGTAGTGCTAGTAGTAGTAGTGGTAGTAGTAGTAGTGGTAGTAGTAGTAGTACAACTGTGGTGTAATGGGTTGGGTTCGAGAAGGACCTGTCAACATGAATCATGTTACAACCGTCTCCAGATTGGGTAATATCCTGTTGATTAGCAATTTGGATATAGTGAAACCTCCAGATTTTTTATTGAAAAAATTACAAATGTATGGATTCCAGCCCCAGATATTTTAAAAACTTTTTCCTTTCATATCTCATATTATTTAGTATCTTTCATTTTATACAGCCGTCTTGTAGATGATAAATAGAAATGTCTGTGACGAAGGTGATCATTTATCATATTTTCTTATTGGTAAATCTGTTGATCTCATGTGCATCCCCTAAGAAAATCGACGTATCTTCAAATTTTGATAGTGTTGTTAGTTAGTTGTGTCGCCTGAGAGGCTAGTTTATTGTGCACCCTTCCTCCTCTGCTCATCCTCTGAGCGGTACAGCAAAACTCTGGATTATAGAAGTCACAATGGGTCTTTATCAGACTCCACTGAGTACAGTTATATCACAAAAAATATGTTACAGATACATTATATATTTCAGTGTCTTCACACGGCTAATGTATCTTATTACCACTAAAATATTAGTTATTATTGGTCGTAGTCTTTTCAAAAACAGTTCATCCATTTAGTCGACGTAAAGTGTGTATAAAGTTTCAAGATTTCAGATATCTTATCAATAACAGTGAAATGTTTTGCCGTAACGTGTAGGGCTTGCTTGGAGATGTTTCTCTACAGTTGGATGTTCGGACACACTAAAATATAATGTTCCCTGCGTGATAAACGGTTTACAAAACAGAAATAGTTTTCTAAACCATTTATCACATCTGTCAGACACTGCAACATCATGGGATGTTGATACAAAGAATTCTTCAACACTTGTTCAACCTCTAGACGAAGACCTACTTAAACTAGTGGATGATTCCACTGTGATTCCGCTTCCTCCTACTTCGACTCACCTGGCTATATGCTGTACTCTCTTCAAGACTGATGAACTGAACACATCATGCAATGAGTAAATTGCAAATTAAACAGGACCAAACTACTAATGTAGCGTAGCTTAAGTTGTAAGTTAGAATTTTAAATGTACGGTAAGTGAAAACAGTAAGTCAGGTTTTTGTTTAAGAATTTAGTGTCTGTAAGATATTACAGAAGAGCTTGGATTACACGTCGATTTTTTAACATTTATCGGAAGCATCCAATGAAGACTTCCTGACCTCTCTCCCCTATCTCCTTCGCTACATCCACTGTCACCTCTTTCTTCTCTTTTTTTTTCACACGCCCTCCTTCCCCACTTTCCATTCGCTCGTATCTTCTCCCCCCTTCATCCCATACATTAGCTTTAACTTGCAGGGCGCAGGCAGCAACAACCTGGTTAATAAATCAGTCACTATGGAAGCATCCCCGTCTTTCCATATTCCGTATCTCAGTCTCCCATTTCGACTTCCCCCATACACGCCCCCCTCTCCTCCCACTCATGAACGCCTCTCCCTACCTCATTTCCAACTAAATCACCAGTACTGTGTTCCCTTCACCAAATACAATCAACCTAACCAAAAACTATTCACTCCCTCTCACAGAACTATCTGTTTATTTCTCAAATCCATCTCCCTTATTTAAACTCAAATAGTAAAGTTTTCCTTCTAACTATCTTCCTTCTGATGGTCATGAATTAACACACCTCATTGTAATGAATATTGATGGCCGGAACCTCTCATTAAAGGCTCTTGTATTTTCATACTTCTGGTGTCTGTTGATGGTGTGTCTGGCGGTGACTTTCTGCTACAGCTATGATAGTGTTTTTTACGTAACCTTTGATAACTGTGGTTCAGTAGCACCTGTCTACATCGTCACTGACCTTTGCTTTTGTATTTTTGCCTGTCTTAGCTTTGATTCATTTTCATAATTTATTTTTTTACCTTTTTGGTGTTCTGAGTCACTTAGGAATGGCTTCATAATTTTGTATTTATTAAGTAAATTGTTTGAATTCTGTGTCATCTTCAATTTTTCCACAATGTTTGTATTTACGTGTTATTCATATATTTTCTCCCTTTATACTTCTCTTAAGAATTGTCTGCGACTCTCCGAAATGTTAAAGAGAATCCAATCTTCATAATTCAATCACTGCAAGGCAATAATATATGCCATAGAAGTGGCGAGGCAGACAGCAGGTACAGAGCTAAGCTATTATTTCTAGTAATGTAACACAGGAGACTTGCCTCTGACGTCCTAGACGAAAGTGAAGAATGCCATAACCCGGCTATAGCAATGTTCCTAGGAGACTTCAGCAATGAAGAAATAGACTGGAAGAGGTCCAACGATATTGCTTGTTAATCTCTTTGGTTCAGCGATAGAGAATATTTTGGCACAGCACATCAAGAGTGAGGTGTGTTGATGAACCTTCAAGGTTGGATCAAATGTTCTCTTTCAGTGGTATACATATATTTTTAGATTGTTGTCCCAGTCGGCGAGTTTCTCTGGGCTGTATCACTCATCCATTAAATAAACTGTAAATAAAACCCCAAATAAATAATATGGCTGTTTCCACATAGACGTATTATTGCTTTAGCAGTTAGTACCTGTATCTTTCACTTTACAAATTACTGTTATATAACTGCAGCAAATCCTGCATATTTTTGTAAAATGCCATAAACTTTAATTACAACTTGTTTATATCGTTCATACATGCATGTGGTATTAATTTCATATTCTTGTAATCTGCTATATTCGAAGACGTACTGCCAGAGATAATGCTTATTATCCTTTACACACGTTACATTATATTTCCTCTCCTGAAGCTGCAACACCATCCTGAAGCATACACAGGAAACCTAAAAGAGTTCTGGCCACCATGTATCTACTCTTCTATTTCCATCTTTCTTGCCATCAACTAATGTTTCATTTAATGTGACCACACTCTTATACTGTACAGATGTTCTCATTAAACTCATCTTCAAATTTTTTAATTCATGTTTTTGCTTATAATCTGTTTCTCTAAATATGTCATCTGGCGACATTGACTTATGATGGTTCCTATACAAAATTTACTAGTATTTCGTCATTTTCTAACATTTTTGCATCATGTCTTAAGTCGTCTTCATTATTGTTAGTGGTTTTTAAATAAATGGTTTAGAAAACAGACAAACAGATGATGACACACTTTTGGAACACCTGGGACATCTTTACTGTGGAAAACTTTCGCCAGCCAGTAGCTTGAAGATGTGATGAGAATGTGTTCGGTAAAATGTGTTCGGTTTAGCAGCCTTGATAAAAGTACAGCATATACACGGAGGAGGAGGAAGAGGAACTTATATACTTAAAGCAGGTGAGGCGGAGCAGTTGAAGGTGCTACAGGTGGTGAGAGTCCACTGGTGGCAGCAGGTCATGCCAGTAGGTTAGGTAAACGTCAGAGTTGTAAAAAAAGAAATCTTTGTCTACTTATCAAGATGCTGTGTCGGAGAGGTATTTTATATCAATGGTTCAGAAAACCTATCTGCATGATCTACTTTCACTAGTGAATTCTGTCCACATGCTACCCCGCCTCCAAATGCTTTGTCTCACCTGTCTCCAGTCAAAACTCCCTTCCACGTGAATATGCTATACTTTTATTAAGACTGATGGAGTAAATAAATTATCTCTAGGATGAGAGACTGATTACTTCAAACTCCCTCTTCACATATTCCACCGTTTTTCTTTGTATTGGATTGATGAAGCTACTGGTTGGCAAAACGTTTCATTACTAAAGATACCCAAGTGCTGCGTAAGTGTCTTATTGGGTTTAGACTGAATTAGGCGAGTAGTCGATTCGATTCGATTGATGATACCCAACTCCGAACTCTTACAGACTTGTCATGGTGCATTACTCTCTCTTGGTTTCCAACTATGGTAAGTCCTGATCCAACAACACCACTTTCATGGTCTAGTGATCTATCGATGAACATCTGGCCGAGCCCTGGATCACATTCGGTGTTCATAATGGCTGTATTCACTCATTACTATACAGTTGACTGTATACCCAGCCTTCTCAGATTGAGTTTAATTACCTTTACCACTGTCCCACTCTTCTTACACTGTGGATTTCTTTTATGTCTCTCCTGATAACAGTTTATTATTAAGTTAATAAACGTTCAAGTCTAACATTGGCGTTTAGCTTTTCCCCGATACAGCTCTTTACTGAGTACAGTTTTAATCTCGTTGTTAAAAATTGTCTACATTACTTCATACCATTTTTTTATAATTACTGAATATTTTCCTTCAAAAAAGACTTAAGCCCTTCTCTTGGTTAATTACAGTATTTCGTAATTCATAATCATAGTCTACCGTCAACCTTCATCTCTACTAATTCACAAAGTACGATTATTCTCGGGGTTTTGGCGAGTCTGTTAAATCATCAATGATTGAGTTCTGTGACATTTTTTAAAGGTTCTGCTTTTGCAGCCCAGCCTGAAGCCAGGCTTGCTTGTTGATTGGCCAACAAGACTGTTGCTGCTATTGGCCGGCACAACCTCTTGGCACTGACGCAGTTTCCTCTTGAAAACTTCTACGTTTGTTCCGGCAACGTTTCTGACATCTGCTGGAGCGGACTAAACAGTCGTGAACTACGGATATTAATACGTACATAGTTCTTTAAATATGCCTATGCTTTTCAATGGCTTTATTCTACACTTACTATTTGCAAGAGAGGCCGTAGTGCAATGTGTAATTCAAAGTACCTTTACCAGATATATTTCAGGAGTAATCTTAATTATCTTTTATCATATATAACAATTCAGTGTTTTTTCATTAACATTTTATACAAACATGACGCGAGAGAGAGAGTCCTAAATTCTTTTGTCTCTCTTTTTTAAAAGATGGAGATGATAGTGGCTGCCTTATAATTTTTTTTTTGTAATTATACAGTATACCCATATAAATGTATGAAGAGTTACATATGTAAGGCAGTTTGCCCCTACGATTCTAAGCACGCGCTTCAATTATCACATATCTGATACCATTATCCCTAGAGGCTGTGGATGGTCCTCATTTGATTGCTTTACACATTGCACGATCAATTACTGGCCTATCAGATGTATCGTCTTTGTGACACTAGCTATGGAGTCCATCTAGATGTAAGTTATCAATGCTTGCTAGTGTTCTGCTGCCAATTTTTTATGTAACAAAATTTAATACATCACCAATGAGCTCTTCCCTATTCTGTAACAGTTACGCAGTGGAAACAAAAACTAACAATGTTTTTCTGTCGTTTTTCATCACACAGGATGAGGATCTGACAAGGTGTTGAAATCCGAAGTCTCTCAGCCTGAGCTGGGAGACTTCAGTAGAACAATGAGTATATTGTCAAGCTCTCCAGTAATGGTTCGTCAACTACGGGAGTTTCAAAGGTTTCATTCCAGAAGAGCTGGAATCACTATCACTCTGAAATATCTATCTCTTAGGATAGCCTATCCCATACAGAGGAGAACTTTAATTATTTTGAGAATATCACCAAGTGATGATGGAAAGTATGAGGAAGGCAAAAGAACAAAATTGTCAATTTTCAAGAAAAATGACTATGAAGGGAAAGGAAAATTCCTACAAATATATTGTGAGAGACAGATATTAATAATAAAACTAACAAGGAAATTATGGACCTGTTCACCTGTAATTGTAGGCAAGTAGTAGAAGTTTATACCTTAATGCAGAGACGTAGAGGAGAGGCGCACTCTGTGCCAGACAACATTGAAGCAGGTGAACCAAAAATAACTACTTAAATGGAAGGAAGGAAGCGTAAAGGTGTTGAGAAATGGACATAAGAGCTAAAACAAAAGCAATAAATGATCAGGTGAAAATAACTGTAATCTGATGGGGGTTCAAACGATAATACAGTTAAGCTAATTCGTGCTGCAAGATAAGGATACAAAGGCAGATTAGGGCAACGTGTCACTTGATGCCCAGATTTTAAGTGCACTGAGAGTACATGGAAGACGTAGGAGTATACAGGCGGAATGAGGACGGTAGGAGAGGTGTGGTGTTCTGAGCATGTTTAGTCTTACCTCTCTATCTGAGACTAACCCGTCTTCTAGACTTGTAAGTACAGAACTTCGCTTCAGGAAAAGTGACGCCTTACACACAGCCAGGAAATTAGAGAGCAGTCTGTATGGTGTGATGAACAAGAACACGGTTGAACTCAGTAGCAATGTAGTCACTACTGCTAGTGTTCTTCAGAGGTTGTAGCTCAGTAATGTGATCCAACAGCCGTTAGAAAGAGGGTGACTGAGCAAAGATTACCTTCTGTCTGTACCTCAGACACCGTTACACAATTCATGAGAGGTTCCAAGCTGTCCGAATCCTAAACAAACTTCGTCTCAGGAACACCTACATAACATTATCTTTAATTTTTTAAATGGAAAGACGTCGATCAGATGACCAAATGCTCCAGTGGCTCGTCATCATAATATTAAGACCAGCGTCAAAAGATACTCGTCTTGTTTCCTGACAAATCTTATACAAGCTAACCTAACCAACGCAAATCAAGGAATTAGTGAGCAAACTCTGGGACAGGAACACAGCTGTAAATTATCACATAATTTTCACCGCTACTAATACACATCTGAGGATTAGCCGTAAACTCACGACCATTGGAAGGAAATAGTCAGACCAGACGCCATTACTGTCAGTTTAATTCTACACTACGGACACTATCACACAGCTGCGGGGGTAAATGAAGCTTTAGCTGGCAGAAATTTTCTGGGCAACCTCCAGAGCTGAGGGAGCTCTCCTAACGACACTAGAGGACGGAGGAACCAAGGAAGATGTGATACACAACATGCAAAATTTTCATATGAAGTGATGGGGTAGACAGGAATAGACTGTTTGAGAGACAGGAATCGGGCACACGAGAACACAGGTGGAAATCAAAGACGCATGAGTCATAGGGATGTCAGGAAGTATTTCTTCAGTCTCAGGGTGGTCAGGAAGTGATATGACCTGAACGAAGAAGTAGTGAGGTCCGGCTCCGTGCATAAATTAAAGACCAGGTATGACAAGGCCCACAAGGCTAGGAGTGAGGGAATGTATCAAGCGGCAACTTAAGGAGTGAAGCCATATGCTGAGACTCGACCCCTAAAACCACAAATAGGTGAATACGCACACGCACACACACACACAAACTCACACAACAGGCCTAGTGTCTAATCGACTTGTGCCTAGGACAAAATGGTAACTAACACACACATACACACACACACACACACACACACACACACACACACACACACACACACACACACACACACACACACACACATCATTTCTGTGGCACCTGTTAATTTGCATAGTGTAAGTAGCAGCTATAAACTGACTACACGGACCTTGCAGGATGCAGCGAGGCAGGTGACTTCAAGGGGACACCAGCCAGTGTATTGAGAACGACGAGCCAGCAACCAGAGAGAGAGAGAGAGAGAGAGAGAGAGAGAGAGAGAGAGAGAGAGAGAGAGAGAGAGAGAGAGTGAGAGTTAAGAAAGTTTATTAGAAGTGAAAAAAAGAGAAACAGAAAAATAGAGAGAGGAGAGAGTTAAGAAAGTTAGAGTAAAAAAAAAAAACAGAAATAGAGAAATAGAGTGAGAACATAAATGTATCTCGAATCACTTAACAGAGAGGAAATTTAATATGATAGACTTAGGATCACATATTTAAGGATCACAATTGTTTCATCATTATAGACGCAAGGAAAACGATAATTTGGATCAAAACAAGTGATGCCAAGCTAATTCGGACACCCGAATCACTAATTCTCTCTAGTTTGGAATTTTGGTGCCCACTACAAGCTCCATCGTAAGGCAGACAAAATTGCAGAACTGAAGAATGCACAGAAAACCTTCACTGCTCGTATAAAGTCAGTTAAGAATTTAAATTATTGTGAATGTTTGATGTCTCTCCAACTGTTCTTCATGGAAAGTACGCGAGAAAATTTCATCATAATTTACTCCTGGAAAATTCTGGAGGGATTGATCCCATATATGCACCGAAATCTCTTCCCGAAAAAGCCAAAGGTTTACCACACGGTACAAAATACCTCCCACATCTCTACACTAAGAAATGTCTTAATAAATGTTAAAGAGCCAAGACTCTTCAACACCCTCCCTTCATACATAACAGGAATTACCAACAGGCTATTAGCTATCTTCATGAGGGGACTTAATAAAATCCCCAACTTAATTCCTGACTAGCCTGGTTGTGGTGCTGATCTGCATGCGGTCAGCACCAACAGCCTGGATGATCAGGCCAGCAACCAGGAGGTCTGATCTGGGGGACGCAGAGGGAGGGGCGGTGACCCCATGAAACCGCCTACAGTTAACCTACAGGAGACCAGCAGAAACACCGAGCCAGGGGAAAGGTTGAGAGAGAGGCTGCCGAAGGAGACCTGAAGTCTGTCCGAGTGCTCTTACGCATATAAGAGAGATTAACCATCTTGCTGACTGGTTAAAAAAATGAGAACATTGTTCCATGTCAGTCACTGGTTCAAGGAAATACAAGAGTCATGTTGTTTTAGACGTGCGTGTGACTCCGTCACACGTCCAGGTCAAGATGGAGTCACAGTTTATAAAATATGCGAGAATTTTGAGGTGTGTTGACTAACCCAGTCATTCTCTACTTGACATGCGAGTCTTGACATGTGAGTTTTGACATATGAGTTTTGACATGTGAGTCTTGACATGTGAGTCTTGACACGTGAGTTGTGGCATGTGAGTTTTGCATTTGTGAATTTTGACATGTGAGTCTTGATATGTGAGTGTTGACATGTAAGCGTTAACATGCGAGTCTTGACATGTGAGTCTTGACAAAGGTTTGGACCAATGATAATCTCAGAACAATAAGTGAGGTGCTATCCACCTTCCTTTGTCATGTCAAGTCCATGTGTGAGGTGTATCCTTAATATAATTAAGAAACCTCTGCACAATTTCCTCTCCTCTGCCTTGATAATGTAATAAATATATTGTGAAGTTGCTTTGAATTATATTAAGTGGTTAAATATATGTAAGTAGCTAGTAATCCCTTCTCTTGTATAAATTATTAAATTTAAAAATAAAAACTTTCGTTTTTCTTTTTAGGTCACCCTGTCTCGGTGGGATACGGCTGGAAATGTTGCGGCAGCTGGAGATGCTACAGCAGCTGGAGATGTTGCAGAAGCTAAAAATGTTGCAGCAGCTGGAAATGTTGCAGAAGCTGGAGATGTTGCAGCAGCTGGAGATGTTGTAGAAGCTGGAGATATTGCAGCAGCTGGAGATGTTGCAGCAGCTGGAGATATTGCAGCAGCTGGAGATGTTGCAGCAGTTGGAGATGTTGTGGCAGCTGAAGATGTTGTAACAGCTGGAGGCGTTGCAGCAGCTAGAGACATTGCAGTAGCTGGAGACGTTACAGAAGCAAGAGATGTTGCAGAGTGTTTCCTCTCCAAGTTGACAAAATGTGTCAACATTAATCTCACTGCTGGTGTTCCTATTATGGTCTCACATACGAGGTGTCTCCCACTGTACTCTTCATTAAGAAAGAAGGATGGAGGTGTTAGGACGATCGCCATTGGCAACTCCCTCCGCGGCCTTGAGGACAGTGAGCAGTGGTGCACTCATCCTACTGAGACCAAAGCAGTTGGGGTTCAGGATCCTGCAAGGTGGCGAAGTCGCAGCAAGTCCAGCACGTGCATCCCGTACAGCACGTCCAGCACGTCCAGCACGAACATAGATCACTAATCTCACATGACAGAAATCTCGAATTAAACTGGACTTTGCAATTGCCTTTAAATCAGCCAAAAGGGGCGTCGTAACAAGAGTTGTTCCTGATAATTTCCCTAGAGGGACTCGAAATTTTTCTTTGCCCAGCACTAGACGCAATTAGGTGAAGGAGTCCAGCAGGAAGACCCCTGAGTTTCTCTCGTTCTCTGCTGACTATAATAAAGGTGACGGAGGACATCACCAATTGCCTTATACTCATACTCATAGAAGACATAACAGTTATCAAAGAGCAAAGAGGGGATGTAGTCCTTTCTCTCTCTCTCTCTCTCTCTCTCAACCAGCTAACCTTGGATTTATATCAGGAAGTATAACTAAGAGGAGTCTAGTACAGACCAGTACAATATTAACGAGCTCATAATAAGACTTGCGTGTAACACTTGGACGTCTTCAGCGCCGAGAAGTCTCTCTTCAGGACAGTGCGATACAGCGGCGGCTTGAATACTGGAGACAGTGCAAGAAGTAAAGACCTAATAACAACGATGTGAGCGATTCAATAACAACGATGTAGTCGATACAATAACAACGATGTAGTCGATACAATAACAACGATGTAGTCGATACAATAACAACGATGTAGTCGATACAATAACAACGATGTAGTCGATACAATAACAACGATGTAGTCGATACAATAACAACGATATGCTCGCAACAATAACAACGATGCGGTCGATATAATAGCAACAATGTGGTCTCTACAATAACAACGATGTGGTCGATACAATAACAGTGATATAGTCGCTACAATAACAACGATGTAATCGCTACAATAACAACAGTGTGGTTGCTATAGTAACAACGATGTAGTCGCTGCAATGCCAACAGTGTGATGTCCACAATAACAACGGTGTTGCTACTACAATAACAACAGTATCTTCCTACAATAACATCAATGTTTTTACTACAATAACAACTTCATTATTACAATAACAAGTGTTGTTACTACAATACCAACAGTGTTGTTACTACAATAACAATTTCGTTATTACAATAACAATTTCGTTATTACAATAACAACAGTGTTGTTACTACAATAACAACAGTATCTTCGCTTCAGTAACAACAGTGTGGTTGCTACAATAACAACAGTATGGTCACGACAATAACAACAGTATGGTCGCGGCAATAACAACAGTATGGTCGCTGCTATAACAACAGTATGGTCGCGGCAATAACAACAGTATGGTCGCTGCTATAACAACAGTATAGTCGCTGCTATAACAACAGTATGGTCGCTGCTATAACAACAGTATGGTCGCTGTTATAACAACAGTATGGTCGCTGCTATAACAACAGTATGGTCGCTGCTATAACAACAGTATGGTCGCTGTTATAACAACAGTATGGTCGCTGCAATAACAACATTGTAAAAGTTACAATAATAATTGTGTTGTGACTACATTAACAACTGTGTTGTGACTACAATAACAACGGTGTTGCCACTACAGTAACAACAATGTGGTCACTACAATAACAACGATGTGGTGGCTACAGTAACAACGGTCATGTCACTACAATAACAACGGTGTGGTCACTACAATAACAACCGTGTTGTGAGTACAATAACAACGGTGTGGTGGCTACAGTACAACGGTGTGGCGGCTACAATAACAACGGTGTGGTCACTACAATAACAAAGGTGTTGTGACTACAATAAAAACGGTGTGGTCACCACAATAATAACGGTGTTGTGACTACAATAACGATGTGGTCACTACAGTAACAACGATATGGTTACTACAATAACAACGGTATAGTGGCTACAGTAACAACGGAGTGGTGGCTAAAATAACAACAGTGTCATTACAACAATAACAACATCATGGTATCGGCAGTAACAACAGTGTGCTTGCTCCAATAACACAGTCTGGGAATTACACTAACAACATTGCAGAATTTACAATAACAAAGGTGTTCTGGATACAATATGAACGGCGTGGTGGCTACAGTAACAACAGTATGGTCGCTTCAACAACAAATGTGTGATTGCAACAGTAACAATAGCCTGGTCACAACAAAAACAACAGTGTGCTCGCTACAATAACAACAGTATGGTTACCACAATAACAACATAATTTTCGTTACAATAACAACGGCATGGTCGTTAAAATAACAATGTAGTCGTTTTAATAACAACAGTGTGGTCACTACAATAACAACAGTATTTTAGTTATAACAACAACAGTGTGCTCGCTACAATAACAAGTGTGCTCGCTACAATAACAAGTGTGGTGGCTACAATAACAAGTGTGCTCGCTACAATAACAAGTGTGGTCGCTACAATAACAAGTGTGCTCGCTACAATAACAAGTGTGGTCGCTACAATAACAAGTGTGCTCGCTACAATAACAAGTGTGCTCGCTACAATAACAAGTGTGCTCGCTACAATAACAAGTGTGCTCGCTACAATAACAAGTGTGGTCGCTACAATAACAAGTGTGCTCGCTACAATAACAAGTGTGCTCGCTACAATAACAAGTGTGCTCGCTACAATAACAAGTGTGGTCGCTACAATTACATCAGAGTGCTTACTACAATAACAATAGTATTGACGCTACACTAAAAACAGAATGATCGATTCAGTAATAACGAAGTGGTCGCTACAATGACAACAGTGTGGTCGCTACAACAACAACGGTGTAGTTGCTACAATAACAACAGTGTAGTCGCTACAATAACGACGGTATATCGGCTGCAATAACAACGGTGTGGTAGCTACAACAACAGCATTGTAGAAGTTACAATAACAACGGTGTGGTCGCTACAGTAACAATGGTGTGGTTACAACAATAATAGCCTGGTTGCTACAATAACAACAGTATGGTCGCTAAAATAGCAATGGTTCGGACGCTAGAATAGTAACAGTGAGGTTGCTTTAACACCGGTGTGGCCACTACAATAACAACAGTATTTTAGTTATAACAACAACAGTGTGCTCGCTACAGTAGCATGTGTGGTCGCTACAATTACATCAGAGTGCTTACTACAATAACAATAGTATTGTCGCTACAGTAAAAACAGCGTGATCGATTCAGTAATAACGATGTGGTTGTTAAAATAACAGCGGTGCGGTCACTACAATAACAACAATGTAGTCGCTACAGTAACAAAGGCGGTTTAAAAAGACACGTAAGCAAACACTATGACATATTTATTAGAAAACGTTTCGGTCCTGGGACCTTGATCAAGGTCCCAGGACCGAAACGTTTTCTAATAAATATGTCCTAGTGTTTGCTTACGTGTCTTTTTAGACCAACTTGTCGGTATTTATTACCAAGGTTTATACCAGTAACGAAGGTATGTCCGCTACAATAACAACTGTATAGTCGCTATAATAACAACTGAGTAGTCGCTACAATAACAACTGTGTGGTTGCTACAGTAACAACTGTGTAGTCGCTACAATAACAACTGTGCGGTTGCTACAATAACAACCGTGTAGTCGCTGCAATTACAACTGTGTAGTTAGTACAATAACAAATGTGCAGTAGCCACAATAACAACTGTGAGGGTGCTGTAGTAGCAACTGTGTAGTTGCTACAATAACTACTGTGTGGTTGCTACAGTAAGGATTATAATTTTCTGGTACAACAGTGGAATGGTCGCTACGACAGCAATAACAATGGTGTGGTCAATAAAATATCAATAACAGTGGTATGGTCGCTTCAGTAATAGTAACACTGGAATGGTCGCCACATGAGAAATAACAGTGGCATGGTCGCCACATGAGAAATAACAGTGGCATGGTCGCCACATGAGAAATAACAGTGGCATGGTCGCCACATGAGAAATAACAGTGGCATGGTCGCTACAAAAACAATTGTATGATCCCTACAATAACATCTGTATGGAAGCCTCAATAAGAATAGCAGTTGTATAGTCGACACAATAATAATGGCATGGTGCAATAATAACAGTGTTAGAGTCACTGTAATAACAATTGTATGATCGCTACAATAACATCTATATGGTCGCTACAATAACAGTAGCAATAGTATAGTCACTACAATAACAATGGTATGGTTGTTACTATAACAAAACAGTGGCATAGTCACTACAATAACAATGGTATGGTCACTACAGTAACACTGGTATGGTCACTACAGTAACACTGGTATGGTCACTACAGTAACACTGGTATGGTCACTACAGTAACACTGGTATGGTAACTAGAGTAACACTGGTATGGTCACTACAGTAACACTGGTACGGTCACTACAGTAACACTGGTATGGTCACTTCAGTAACACTGGAATGGTCACTACAGTAACACTGGTATGGTCACTAGAGTAACACTGGTATGGTCACTAGAGTAACACTGGTATGGTCACTACAGTAACACTGGTACGGTCACTACAGTAACACTGGAATGGTCACTACAATAACACTGGTATGGTCACTAGAGTAACACTGGCATGGTCACTACAGTAACACTGGTATGGTCACTACAGTAACACTGGTATGGTCACTAGAGTAACACTGGTACGGTCACTACAGTAACACTGGAATGGTCACTACAATAACACTGGTATGGTCACTACAGTAACACTGGTATGGTCACTTCAGTAACACTGGAATGGTCACTACAGTAACACTGGAATGGTCACTACAGTAACACTGGTATGGTCACTACACTAACACTGGTACGGTCACTAGAGTAACACTGGCATGGTCACTACAGTAACACTGGTATGGTCACTACAGTAACACTGGTATGGTCACTACAGTAACACTGGTATGGTCACTTCAGTAACACTGGTATGGTCACTACAGTAACACTGGTATGGTCACTACAGTAACACTGGCATGGTCACTACAGTAACACTGGTATGGTCACTACAGTAACACTGGAATGGTCACTACAGTAACACTGGTATGGTCACTACACTAACACTGGTATGGTCACTACAGTAACACTGGTATGGTCACTACACTAACACTGGTATGGTCACTACACTAACACTGGTATGGTCACTACAGTAACACTGGTATGGTCACTACAGTAACACTGGTATGGTCACTACACTAACACTGGTATGGTCACTACAGTAACACTGGTATGGTCACTTCAGTAACACTGGAATGGTCACTACAGTAACACTGGTATGGTCACTACACTAACACTGGTATGTTCGCAAAAATAGCAGTAAGAATTCAGTGATTACTTAATTGTTATCGTTATTACAATAATAACAATATTATGGTCGAAACAATAATAATAACCATGGTATGATCGCTATTGTAACAATTACAGTGGTATGAGCTCCGCAGTAAAAATAACAATGACATGGTCACTACAATAAAAAACTATATGGTCGTTACAATAACAACAGTATAGTTGCTACAATAACAACAGTATGATCGCTACAATAGCACTGGTATGGTTGTTACAATAACAATAGTATGGTCGCTACAGTAACAATGGTACGGTCGCTACAATAAAAAATAGTATGGTTGTTACAATAACAATAGCATGGTCGTTACAAAAATATTGATATGGTTACTGCAATAACAATAGAATGGTCGCTACAATAATAATAGCATGGTCGTTACAATAATATTGGTATGGTCGTTACAATAATAATAGCATGGTCGTTACAATAATATTGGTATGGTCGTTACAATAACAACAATATAGTCGCTACAATAACAATAGTACGGTCGCAACAATAACAATAGTATGGTCGCAACAATAACAATAGTATGGTCGCTACAATAACAATGGTATGGTCGTTATAATAACAAAAGTATGGTCGTTAAAATAACAATAATTGGTTCGTTACAATAACAACAGTATGGCTGCTACAATTACAATAGTATGGTCGTTACAATAACAGGAGTATGGTCGTTACAAAACAATAGTATGGTTGCTACAATAACAATAGTATGGTCATAACAATAGTATGGTCTTTACAATGACAATAGTATTGTCGTTATAATAACAATAGTATGGTTGCTACAATAACAATAATATGGTTGCTGCAATTACAATAGAATGGTCGTTGCAATAACAGTAGTATAGTCGTTGCAGTAACAATAATATGGTCGCTACAGTAACAATAGTATATTTTCTACAATAACAATAGTATGGTCGTTATAATAACAATAGTATGGTGACTACAATAACAATGGTATTGTCGCTACAATAAAAATAGTATGGTCGCTACAATAACAATTGTATGGTCGTTACAGTAACAATGGTATGGCCGTTACAGTAACAACTTTATGGAAGCTACAATGACAATAGCATGGTTGCAACAATAATAGTGTGGTCGTTACAATAACAATAGTATCTTTGTTACAAAAACAATAGTATGGTCGTTACAATAATAGTATGCTCGTTAGAATAACAATAGTATTGTCGTTACAATAACAAGAATATGGTTGCTGAAGTATCAGTAGTGTGGTCGCTACAATAGCAATAGTATTGTCGTTATAATAATAATGGTATGGTCGCTATAGTAACAATAGTATGGTTGCTACAGTAACAATCCAAGAAATGTATTCCCGTGTCCTCTAAGCCCAGCTCCATCTACCTCAATTTGCCCAAAAGATACAATACAGAGTGACACAGAGAAATATCAGCGTAAACGATATGAAGTCAAAGAAAACAGATATACTTAATTAAGTTATCGCATGCAAGTTAATATCCCAGTTTCTTCGACGAAAGAATAACAAATTGTCACCTTTCATATTCTGTCAACAATTCGTAATTTTGTATATTTAAGGTCAATCAGAAGAGACATTCCGCAATTATCATAGAGAAACCAGTATCTCATTACACACCAGCCATTTACGGATGAATAACAAAAGGACATTTAGCATAAGGAGAGGTTTATCAATACTAGGTTTCTGCCACAGGAGACATTTGCTACTTAGTAAAAATTTCGTGTATATGAAACATCATAATAATAAACATTTAATTTTAATGTAGGGCTTTTTTCCACTTGTCGGTTACACTGGACTACAACTTTAAGGCTGAAGTTGCTCAAAAGTTTTGTGATCAAGTTATTAGCGGTGAAAACTGCAATATGATCGGATGAGGCATTCATAAATTAATTGCATTAAAGTTAGTATTTAAATGTCGTCAATGTTATAAAAAAAATTGACAAATTGGCACCTACACAACCTAAAATAAATCATACCTTTCTCTAAGGCACAAGGCACTTCAGGTTTGAAGAAGATTAGAAGAGGCATTTTCAAGCTGTTGCACAGAAGCCAATTTGTTTAATAAAACATGCAAATTAAAACTCCCACAATGCAAAAAGAAGTTGTGAAACTTCATCTGAGACAAATATACAAACTCCAAAAGTCTGAAGCCGACCAGTCGATACATTATCCAGTTGTCACACAAAATACAATAATTTCAAATTTATTAACTTGGTAAATGTGTATCTACACAATCTAAATCAAATTAAATCAAATCAAATCAAGTTTATTCTCTATAAGGGTTACAATGTGGGGTTTACAGGATTTGGATATTGTGTGGTTTACTTGTTATAAAATACTAATTACAGAGGGGGCCACTAGGACACCTAGAATGGCTAGGTATTTCGGGCAGACTTAGATTAATTCTTTATATTAAATCCTTACAGATTATGGTATTAAGGCTAGGTGACTACATTATAATTTGTGAATTTAGCAATGTGAATGCTTTTGTTTTAGCACAATACAAAGTGTCTATATTGGAGTATCATAGCAACAAGGAACAATGTCAGGGGGGCAGTGACCCCTCAGAGTCATCTTCAAGGTAATTTTCACCGATTATCGCTGCACTATCAGAAGATTATTGTTACTGATAAAACAATTGTAATATCATTTTGAAGTTATTATAGCGATATCTCTATAAGAACATTATGACAATCAATTAATGTCAATGGTGCAGCAGAATCTGTCTCATCTGTTGCAACAACCATGCTTACGAGACCTTCAACTTGCAGTATCACTACAGTTACATGATTTTCTCCATAAAGTTCGACACCACGGGTACAGCTCTTTTGATAATGACTCCTGATTTAAAATGCTCATCACGGAGGAATATGCCAGGTAGAAATTATTTTCTTGCATTTTTAATGCTTTGGTAATCATAACAGTATTATTGAAATAATTCTTGATTATTTTATCATAAACGCATTTTTAATTGATGAGCACCAACAAAACATTGATGGAGCCTCATGAAACGGTGAGACTTTAACTATATCAAAACGTATTTATTTAAGATGCCGTTACTGTTTATATTCTTAAACTAAATATTTTTCCGTTGCGATTTCTGTGAGTAAATTCAACAATGCAAATCACGCAGCATCCTAATAACTGCAGATGTTACAGTTTTATCACAGTGTATCTTTAGAAATACCGGTAATCATCTGCATGACTCTGACAACAGCTGAAAGAGAACAAAAACACAGGAACACGGTTGCAATAAGCAGTTATACTCCAAAATGAAATTGTTTTCCACAGAATGTGCCGCAACCCTATTGTTTATGGCAATTACACAGTGGGAAGGAGAGCTAGGTATGTTTCCCTGTCATCTTCCATCACACAGGATGTCACATATATGGTCCCTGTCATCTTCCATCACACAGTAACAGTCACATATATGGTGCTGAAATCTGTCAGCGGGAGCTGGGAGACTACAGTAGCGCAACGACGGTATCGTCAGGTATTCCATTGAGAAATCAGCAGCTGCTGAAAATGATGGAGATAGTGGGTGATTAGCTCTTAATACTGGCTATTGATTCAAGAGAACTGGATTTAACCTCCTTTTCCTTGGATCAGATCTAATTACCTTCCATTGCTCAAGCGGTTTCAGTTGAATATAATAATAAATAAAATAATCATAATAATAATAATAATAATAATAATAATAATAATAATAATAATAATAAATAATAATAATAATAATAATAAATAATAATAATAATAATAAAATGCCAAGTTATTATAATTTCAATTAGCAAGGGTGGGTGAGCTTCGAAGTCGTGGTTAACTCATCCGGATAATAAAGCGCAAGTAACTGTAGCGGAGCAGAAACCTCCAGATGGAACAGATAATTTTTACTGAGAACCGGTTATAGCGGGCAGTGGCGCTCATCGTACGAGGGCCACCAAATATAATGGCACAGTGGCATTCATCCCGTAACTAAATATAGTGGCACGGTGGCATTCATCCCGTAACTAAATATAGTGGCACGGTGGCATTCATCCCGTAAGTGCCGCTTATCCTCATTTTTCTAAGTTAATAAATGAATCTGTTTATCTGGAAAAGCACAGAATACAGTGGTAGATATTACGACTTCATGGAGACCATATAATGTGACAGAGGGAAACAGGGAAACACAGTAACTTTTGCACATACATATAGGCTCCCATATTTACGTGGAATTTATTAATTCCACGTAAATACGGGCATTACGAAAAGTTTGGTTCCTCGCCCCTGACAAATACATTTACAAGTCACAATTGACGCTGTGCAAACCTTCTGAACAGATCATAATGCTTGGTGCTATTACTAACAGGCCTCTATATAATGTCTTTCTTCCTCTGTATGTTAGAAGTGATCAAGATCCCAGGACCGAAACGTTTTCTAATAAATATGTCATAGTGTTTGCTTAAGTGTTTTTCTAAACCATTCATATATATATATATATATATATATATATATATATATATATTATATATATATATATATATATATATATATATATATATATATATATATATATATATATATATATATACAATAAGATCACAGTAAACAGGTGATTTCGGAATATGCAAAACAACCACTCTGAAAAATAGAGAAATTCCAAGCGCTTTCGTGACTACTCACATTATCAAGGAACTATGAAAGTAAAGCATCCAAGGAAGCTATATAAGGGGTCAGGCCAGCACCTCACTATCAGATCCCACAACGGTTAAACACCTGACGCGCGCCGACCCAACTTGGATAGGTCCTTTGCACAACTCACCCCACAAACTATTCTACCCAAGAAAATTTAAAAATTATTTGTCCAGTGTATTATTATATTCTTCCCAAATTCTATTAATTATAAATGGATCTAATTTATATAAACCAAAGGAAATATTCATATTATTGTCAAAACTGCTTTTTATGAAACAAGATTCAATTATATTCCTGTCGACCATGGACTTGCTTGATACTACTTTCTCAACTTTTTGAAAATCAATTGGATGGTTAAAATCTCTTACATGAATAAATAGAGCATTGGAATCTTGTCCAGTTCTAATGCTATATTTATGTTGTTTTAATCTTAGTTCGAGATTTTTACCAGTTTGACCGTAATAAACTTTATCGCAAATTTTACAAGGAATCTTATAGACACATCCATCAGCATTTTGGGGGGAATTGTTTATCAAAAGTTTTTTTACTGTATCAAGATTTTTGAATACAACTTTAATATTAAAAGTCTTAAGAAGAGAAGGCATATCAACCAAGTTTTCATGGTAAGGGAGAACCAACATATTTTTAGTTGAATAAGGCTGGTTGTCCCTTTTTGGATTGTAAAAAGTATTTCTGGCAACTTTAAAAGATTTATCAATTACATTTCTTGGGTATTTTAAATCATTACCTATTTCATAAATTTTGGATATTTCCTCATCTATGAACTCAGGACTACAAATTCGTAAAGCTCTCAAAAACATTGATGAGAAAACAGACAGTTTGACTCTATCTTGATGCGAGGAATAATAGTGGACATAGGAACAGTTATTTGTAGGTTTTCTGTAAATTTTAAATTTGAATTCATTATTACCCTTAATAATTAAAACATCTAGAAAAGGCAATGAGTTATTTTCTTCAAACTCAACAGTAAAGTTTATAGAATGGGCTAAGCTATTTAATTTTCCAAGGAAATGGTGTATATCTACATTTTTGGGCATAAGACACAAAATATCATCAACATATCTGAACCATTTAGCTCTATTAGGGAGGATTGTGTTAAGTAACCTTGTTTCAAAAAATTCCATGTAT